>NW_027227589.1:0-74162 GCF_037783145.1 Equus przewalskii | reverse complement strand
GGTCATCCCAGAGAGTCCTCCAAGTGGTTCTGGCATAACACGCAGGTGATTTTGGCGTGTCTGGCAGGTTGTTCCGTTGTGCTTGGCAGGTGGTTCAGGCTTGGCCGGCAGGTGGTTCCAGACTGTCCAGGACGTGTTTCCAGCTTCTCCGGCAGGTGGTTCTGGTACGTCTGAGAGGTGGTTCCGCCATGGCTGGCAGGTGATTCCGGACCGTCCCCCAGGTGGTTCTGGCATAGCCAGCAGTTGATATTGGCCTGTCCGGCAGGTGGTTCCAGCGAGTCGAACAGGTGGCTCCGGCGTGCTCGGCAGGTGGTTCCGGTCTGTCCGGTAGGTGATTCCGGCGTGTCCGGCACGTGCTTCCGGCACGTCTGAGAGGTGGTTCCGGCATGCGCGACAGGTGATTTCGGAGTGTCCGCCAGGTGGTTCTGGCGTACCCGGCAGGTGATTTTGGCGTGTCCGGCAGGTGTTTCTGGCGAGTCGAGCAGGTGGCTCCGGCATGCTCGGCAGGTGCTTCCGGGGTCTCCGACACGTGGTTCTGGTGTGTCTGAGAGCTGGTTCCGGCATGTCCGGCAGATGATTCCGGAGTGTCCGCCAAGTGGTTCTGGCATACCCGGCTGGTGATTTGGGCATGTCAGGTAGGTGGTTCCGGCGAGTCGAGCAGGTGGCTCCGGCGTGCTGGGCAGGTTGCTCAGACGGGTCTGGCAGGTGTTTTCCGTCTGTTCGGGGTGTGGTTCCAGCATCTCATGCACATGGTTCTGGCACGTCTGAGATGTGGTTCCGGCCGGCCCGACAGGTGTTTCCACAGTGTCCGCCAAGTGGTACTGGCGTAGTTGGCAGGTGATTTTGGCATGACCGGCAGGTGGTTCCAGCAAGCCCGGCAGGTGATTCCGAAGTGTTCCCCAACTGGTTGTGGCGTAGCCGGCAGGTGATTTTTGCGTGTCCGGCAGGTGGTTCTGGCGAGTCGAGCAGGTGGTTCCGGCGTGCTCGGCAGGTGCTTCCGGGGTCATTGGCACGTGGTTCTGGCATATCTGAGAGGTGGTTCCGGCATGCCCGGCAGGTGATTCCGGAGTGTTCGCCAAGTGTTTCCGGCGTAGCCGGCAGGTGATTTTGCATGTCCAGCGGTCGTTCCGGCGGGTCGAGCCGGTGGTTCCGGCGTGTCCGGCAGGTGGTTCCGGTCTGTCCGGCAGGTGGTTCTGTGGTGTCCGGCACGAGGTTCAGTCTGAGAGGCTGTGCCGGCATGCCCCTCACGTGATTCCGGCTTGTCCCCAAAGTGGTGCTGGTGTAGCGGGCAGGTGATTTTGGCGTGTCCGGCAGGTGGTTCAGGCGAGTTGAGCAGATGGTTGCGACGTGCTCGGCAGGTGCTTCCGGCGTCTCCGGCACGTGTTTCTGGCACATCTGACTGGTGGTTCCGGCATGCCCAAAAGTTGATTCCGGTCTGTCCGGTAGGTGGTTCCGGCGTGCACGGCACGTGGTTCTGGTACGTGTCAGAGGTGGTTGCGTATGCCTAACAGGTGATTCCGGACTGTCCGCCACGTGCTTCTGGCACGTCTGAGAGGTGGTTCCAACATGCCCGGCAGGTCATTTCGGAGAGTCGTCCAAGTGGTTGTGGCGTAGCCCGCAGGTGATTTTGGCGTGTCCGGCAGGTGGTTCCGCCGTGCTCGGCAGGTGGTTCAGGCATGGCCGTCACGTGGTTCCAGTCTGTCCAGGACGTGTTTCCAGCTTCTCCGGCAGGTGGTTCTGGTACGTCTGAGAGGTGGTTCCGCCATGGCTGGCAGGTGATCCCGGACTGTCCCCCAGGTGGTTCTGCCATAGCCAGCAGTTGATATTGGCCTGTCCGGCAGGTGGTTCCAGCGAATCGAACACGTGGCTCCGGCGTTCTTGGCAAGTGGTTCCGGTCTGTCCGGTAGGTGATTCCGGCGTGTCTGGCACGTGCTTCCGGCTCGTCTGAGAGCTGGTTCCGGCATGCGCGGCAGGTGATTCCGTAGTGTCCGCCAGGTGGTTCTGGCGTACCCGGCAGGTGATTTTGGCGTGTCCGGCAGGTGTTTCTGGCGAGTCGAGCAGGTGGCTCCGGCATGCTCGGCAGGTGCTTCCGGCGTCTCCGGCACTTGGTTCTGGTGTGTCTGAGAGCTGGTTCCGGCATGTCCGGCAGATGATTCCGGAGTGTCCGCCAAGTGGTTCTGGCATATCCAGCAGGTGATTTTGGCGTGTCAGGGAGGTGGTACCGGTGAGTCGAGCAGGTGGTTCCGGCGTGCTGAGCAGGTGGTTCAGGCGGTTCTGGCAGGTGGTATCCGTCTGTTCGGGGTGTGGTTCCAGCATCTCATGCACACGTTTCTGGCACGTCTGAGATGTGGTTCCAGCCGGCCCGACAGGTGTTTCCGCAGTGTCCGCCAAGCGGTTCTGGCGTAGTTGGCAGGTGATTTTGGCATGACTGGCAGGTGGTTCCAGCAAGCCTGGCAGGTGATTCCAAAGTGTTCCCCAACTGGTTGTGGCGTAGCCGGCAGGTGATTTTTGCGTGATCGGCAGGTGGTTCTGGCTAGTCGAGCAGGTGGTTCCGGCGTGCTCGGCTGGTGCTTCCGGGGTCATTGGCACGGGGTTCTGGCATGTCTGAGAGGTGGTTCCTGCATGCCCGGCAAGTGATTCCGGAGTGTTCGCCAAGTGGTTCTGGCGTAGTCGGCAGGTGATTTTGGCATGTCCAGCGGTGGTTCAGGCGAGTTGAGCAGGTGGTTCCAACGTGCTTGGCAGGTGCTTCCGGCGTCTCCGGCACGTGTTTCTGGCACATCTGACAGGTGGTTCCGGCATGTCCGGAAGGTGATTCCGGTCTGTCCGGTAGGTGGTTCCAGCCTGCACGGCATGTGGTTCTGGTACGTCTCAGAGGTGGTTGCGCATGCCCAACAGGTGATTCCGGACTGTCCGCCACGTGGTTCTGGCACGTCTGAGAGGTGGTTCCGGCATGCCCGGCACGTCATTCCAGAGTGTCCTCCAAGTGGTGCTGGCGTAACGCGCAGGTGATTTTGGCGTGTCTGGCGGTGTTCCGTTGTGCTCGGCAGGTGGTTCAGGCTTGGCCGGCAGGTGGTTCCAGACTGTCCAGGACGTGTTTCCGGCTTCTCCGGCACGTGGTTCTGGTACGTCTGACAGGTGGTTCCGGCTTGGCTGGCAGGTGATTCCGGTCTGTCCCCCGGTGGTTCTGGCATAGCCAGCAGTTGATATTGGCCTGTCCGGCAGGTGGTTCCAGCCTGTCGAACAGGTGGCTCCGGCGTCTCAGAGGTGGTTGCGTCTGTCCAATAGGTGATTCCGGAGTGTCCGGCACGTGCTTCCGGCACGTCTGAGAGGTGGTTCCAACATGCCCGACAGGTCATCTCGGAGTGTCCGCCAAGTGGTTCTGGAGTACCTCGCAGGTGATTTTGGCGTCTCCGGCAGGTGTTTCTGGCGAGTCGAGCAGGTGGCTCCGGCATGCTCGGCAGTTGCTTCCGGCGTCTCCGGCACTTGGTTCTGGTGTGTCTGAGAGCTGGTTCCGGCATGTCCGGCAGATGATTCCGGAGTGTCCGCCAAGTGGTTCTGGCACACCCAGCAGGTCATTTTGGCGTGTCAGGTAGGTGGTACCGGTGAGTCGAGCAGGTGGTTCCGGCGTGCTCAGCAGGTTGTTCAGGCGGTTCTGGCAGGTGGTATCCGTCTGTTCGGGTTGTGGTTCCAGCATCTCATGAACACGTTTCTGGCACGTCTGAGATGTGGTTCCAGCCGGCCCGACAGGTGTTTCCACAGTGTCCGCCAAGTGGTACTGGCGTAGTTGGCAGGTGATTTTGGCATGACCGCCAGGTGGTTCCAGCAAGCCCGGCAGGTGATTCCAAAGTGTTCCCCAACTGGTTGTGGCGTAGCCGGCAGGTGATTTTTGCGTGATCGGCAGGTGGTTCTGGCTAGTCGAGCAGGTGGTTCCGGCGTGCTCGGCTGGTGCTTCCGGGGTCATTGGCACGGGGTTCTGGCATGTCTGAGAGGTGGTTCCTGCATGCCCGGCAAGTGATTCCGGAGTGTTCGCCAAGTGGTTCTGGCATAGTCGGCAGGTGATTTTGGCATGTCCGTCAGGTGGTTCAGGCGAGTTGAGCAGGTGGTTCCAACGTGCTTGGCAGGTGCTTCCGGCGTCTCCGGCACGTGTTTCTGGCACATCTGACAGGTGGTTCCGGCATGCCCGAAAGGTGATTCCGGTCTGTCCGGTAGGTGGTTCCAGCCTGCACGGCATGTGGCTCTGGTACGTCTCAGAGGTGGTTGCGCATGCCCAACAGGTGATTCCGGACTGTCCGCCACATGGTTCTGGCACGTCTGAGAGGTGGTTCCGGCATGCCCGGCAGGTCATCCCAGAGAGTCCTCCAAGTGGTTCTGGCATAACACGCAGGTGATTTTGGCGTGTCTGGCAGGTTGTTCCGTTGTGCTTGGCAGGTGGTTCAGGCTTGGCCGGCAGGTGGTTCCAGACTGTCCAGGACGTGTTTCCAGCTTCTCCGGCAGGTGGTTCTGGTACGTCTGAGAGGTGGTTCCGCCATGGCTGGCAGGTGATTCCGGACCGTCCCCCAGGTGGTTCTGGCATAGCCAGCAGTTGATATTGGCCTGTCCGGCAGGTGGTTCCAGCGAGTCGAACACGTGGCTCCGGCGTGCTCGGCAGGTGGTTCCGGTCTGTCCGGTAGGTGATTCCGGCGTGTCCGGCACGTGCTTCCGGCACGTCTGAGAGGTGGTTCCGGCATGCGCGACAGGTGATTTCGGAGTGTCCGCCAGGTGGTTCTGGCGTACCCGGCAGGTGATTTTGGCGTGTCCGGCAGGTGTTTCTGGCGAGTCGAGCAGGTGGCTCCGGCATGCTCGGCAGGTGCTTCCGGGGTCTCCGACACGTGGTTCTGGTGTGTCTGAGAGCTGGTTCCGGCATGTCCGGCAGATGATTCCGGAGTGTCCGCCAAGTGGTTCTGGCATACCCGGCTGGTGATTTGGGCATGTCAGGTAGGTGGTTCCGGCGAGTCGAGCAGGTGGCTCCGGCGTGCTGGGCAGGTTGCTCAGACGGGTCTGGCAGGTGTTTTCCGTCTGTTCGGGGTGTGGTTCCAGCATCTCATGCACATGGTTCTGGCACGTCTGAGATGTGGTTCCGGCCGGCCCGACAGGTGTTTCCACAGTGTCCGCCAAGTGGTACTGGCGTAGTTGGCAGGTGATTTTGGCATGACCGGCAGGTGGTTCCAGCAAGCCCGGCAGGTGATTCCGAAGTGTTCCCCAACTGGTTGTGGCGTAGCCGGCAGGTGATTTTTGCGTGTCCGGCAGGTGGTTCTGGCGAGTCGAGCAGGTGGTTCCGGCGTGCTCGGCAGGTGCTTCCGGGGTCATTGGCACGTGGTTCTGGCATATCTGAGAGGTGGTTCCGGCATGCCCGGCAGGTGATTCCGGAGTGTTCGCCAAGTGTTTCCGGCGTAGCCGGCAGGTGATTTTGCATGTCCAGCGGTCGTTCCGGCGGGTCGAGCCGGTGGTTCCGGCGTGTCCGGCAGGTGGTTCCGGTCTGTCCGGCAGGTGGTTCTGTGGTGTCCGGCACGAGGTTCAGTCTGAGAGGCTGTGCCGGCATGCCCCTCACGTGATTCCGGCTTGTCCCCAAAGTGGTGCTGGTGTAGCGGGCAGGTGATTTTGGCGTGTCCGGCAGGTGGTTCAGGCGAGTTGAGCAGATGGTTGCGACGTGCTCGGCAGGTGCTTCCGGCGTCTCCGGCACGTGTTTCTGGCACATCTGACTGGTGGTTCCGGCATGCCCAAAAGTTGATTCCGGTCTGTCCGGTAGGTGGTTCCGGCGTGCACGGCACGTGGTTCTGGTACGTGTCAGAGGTGGTTGCGTATGCCTAACAGGTGATTCCGGACTGTCCGCCACGTGCTTCTGGCACGTCTGAGAGGTGGTTCCAACATGCCCGGCAGGTCATTTCGGAGAGTCGTCCAAGTGGTTGTGGCGTAGCCCGCAGGTGATTTTGGCGTGTCCGGCAGGTGGTTCCGCCGTGCTCGGCAGGTGGTTCAGGCATGGCCGTCACGTGGTTCCAGTCTGTCCAGGACGTGTTTCCAGCTTCTCCGGCAGGTGGTTCTGGTACGTCTGAGAGGTGGTTCCGCCATGGCTGGCAGGTGATCCCGGACTGTCCCCCAGGTGGTTCTGCCATAGCCAGCAGTTGATATTGGCCTGTCCGGCAGGTGGTTCCAGCGAATCGAACAGGTGGCTCCGGCGTTCTTGGCAAGTGGTTCCGGTCTGTCCGGTAGGTGTTTCCGGCGTGTCTGGCACGTGCTTCCGGCTCGTCTGAGAGGTGGTTCCGGCATGCGCGGCAGGTGATTCCGTAGTGTCCGCCAGGTGGTTCTGGCATACCCGGCAGGTGATTTTGGCGTGTCCGGCAGGTGTTTCTGGCGAGTCGAGCAGGTGGCTCCGGCATGCTCGGCAGGTGCTTCCGGCGTCTCCGGCACTTGGTTCTGGTGTGTCTGAGAGCTGGTTCCGGCATGTCCGGCAGATGATTCCGGAATGTCCGCCAAGTGGTTCTGGCATATCCAGCAGGTGATTTTGGCGTGTCAGGGAGGTGGTACCGGTGAGTCGAGCAGGTGGTTCCGGCGTGCTGAGCAGGTGGTTCAGGCGGTTCTGGCAGGTGGTATCCGTCTGTTCGGGGTGTGGTTCCAGCATCTCATGAACACGTTTCTGGCACGTCTGAGATGTGGTTCCAGCCGGCCCGACAGGTGTTTCCGCAGTGTCCGCCAAGCGGTTCTGGCGTAGTTGGCAGGTGATTTTGGCATGACTGGCAGGTGGTTCCAGCAAACCTGGCAGGTGATTCCAAAGTGTTCACCAACTGGTTGTGGCGTAGCCGGCAGGTGATTTTTGCGTGATCGGCAGGTGGTTCTGGCTAGTCGAGCAGGTGGTTCCGGCGTGCTCGGCTGGTGCTTCCGGGGTCATTGGCACGGGGTTCTGGCATGTCTGAGAGGTGGTTCCTGCATGCCCGGCAAGTGATTCCGGAGTGTTCGCCAAGTGGTTCTGGCATAGTCGGCAGGTGATTTTGGCATGTCCGGCAGGTGGTTCAGGCGAGTTGAGCAGGTGGTTCCAACGTGCTTGGCAGGTGCTTCCGGCGTCTCCGGCACGTGTTTCTGGCACATCTGACAGGTGGTTCCGGCATGCCCGGAAGGTGATTCCGGTCTGTCCGGTAGGTGGTTCCAGCCTGCACGGCATGTGGTTCTGGTACGTCTCAGAGGTGGTTGCGCATGCCCAACAGGTGATTCCGGACTGTCCGCCACATGGTTCTGGCACGTCTGAGAGGTGGTTCCGGCATGCCCGGCAGGTCATCCCAGAGAGTCCTCCAAGTGGTTCTGGCATAACACGCAGGTGATTTTGGCGTGTCTGGCAGGTTGTTCCGTTGTGCTCGGCAGGTGGTTCAGGCTTGGCCGGCAGGTGGTTCCAGACTGTCCAGGACGTGTTTCCAGGTTCTCCGGCAGGTGGTTCTGATACGTCTGACAGGTGGTTCCGCCATGGCTGGCAGGTGATTCCGGACTGTCCCCCAGGTGGTTCTGGCATAGCCAGCAGTTGATATTGGCCTGTCCGGCAGGTGGTTCCAGCGAGTCGAACAGGTGGCTCCGGCGTGCTCGGCAGGTGGTTCCGGTCTGTCCGGTAGGTGATTCCGGCGTGTCCGGCACGTGCTTCCGGCACGTCTGAGAGGTGGTTCCGGCATCCGCGACAGGTGATTTCGGAGTGTCCGCCAGGTGGTTCTGGAGTACCTGGCAGGTGATTTTGGCGTGTCCGGCAGGTGTTTCTGGCGAGTCGAGCAGGTGGCTCCGGCATGCTCGGCAGGTGCTTCCGGCGTCTCCGGCACGTGGTTCTGGTGTGTCTGAGAGCTGGTTCCGGCATGTCCGGCAGATGATTCCGGAGTGTCCGCCAAGTGGTTCTGGCATACCCGGCTGGTGATTTGGGCATGTCAGGTAGGTGGTTCCGGCGAGTCGAGCAGGTGGCTCCGGCGTGCTCGGCAGGTTGTTCAGACGGGTCTGGAAAGTGTTTTCCGTCTGTTCGGGTTGTGGTTCCAGCATCTCATGAACACGTTTCTGGCACGTCTGAGATGTGGTTCCAGCCGGCCCGACAGGTGTTTCCGCAGTGTCCGCCAAGCAGTTCTGGCGTAGTTGGCAGGTGATTTTGGCATGACTGGCAGGTGGTTCCAGCAAGCCTGGCAGGTGATTCCAAAGTGTTTACCAACTGGTTGTGGCGTAGCCGGCAGGTGATTTTTGCGTGATCGGCAGGTGGTTCTGGCGAGTCGAGCAGGTGGTTCCGGCGTGCTCGGCTGGTGCTTCCGGGGTCATTGGCACGGGGTTCTGGCATGTCTGAGAGGTGGTTCCTGCATGCCCGGCAAGTGATTCCGGAGTGTTCTCCAAGTGGTTCTGGCATAGTCGGCAGGTGATTTTGGCATGTCCGGCAGGTGGTTCAGGCGAGTTGAGCAGGTGGTTCCAACGTGCTTGGCAGGTGCTTCCGGCGTCTCCGGCACGTGTTTCTGGCACATCTGACAGGTGGTTCCGGCATGCCCGAAAGGTGATTCCGGTCTGTCCGGTAGGTGGTTCCAGCCTGCACGGCATGTGGCTCTGGTACGTCTCAGAGGTGGTTGCGCATGCCCAACAGGTGATTCCGGACTGTCCGCCACATGGTTCTGGCACGTCTGAGAGGTGGTTCCGGCATGCCCGGCAGGTCATCCCAGAGAGTCCTCCAAGTGGTTCTGGCATAACACGCAGGTGATTTTGGCGTGTCTGGCAGGTTGTTCCGTTGTGCTTGGCAGGTGGTTCAGGCTTGGCCGGCAGGTGGTTCCAGACTGTCCAGGACGTGTTTCCAGCTTCTCCGGCAGGTGGTTCTGGTACGTCTGAGAGGTGGTTCCGCCATGGCTGGCAGGTGATTCCGGACCGTCCCCCAGGTGGTTCTGGCATAGCCAGCAGTTGATATTGGCCTGTCCGGCAGGTGGTTCCAGCGAGTCGAACAGGTGGCTCCGGCGTGCTCGGCAGGTGGTTCCGGTCTGTCCGGTAGGTGTTTCCGGCGTGTCTGGCACGTACTTCCGGCACGTCTGAGAGGTGGTTCCGGCATGCGCGGCAGGTGATTCCGTAGTGTCCGCCAGGTGGTTCTGGCATACCCGGCAGGTGATTTTGGCGTGTCCGGCAGGTGTTTCTGGCGAGTCGAGCAGGTGGCTCCGGCATGCTCGGCAGGTGCTTCCGGCGTCTCCGGCACTTGGTTCGGGTGTGTCTGAGAGCTGGTTCCGCCATGTCCGACAGATGATTCCGGAGTGTCCGCCAAGTGGTTCTGGCATACCCAGCAGGTGATTTTGGCGTGTCAGGGAGGTGGTACCGGTGAGTCGAGCAGGTGGTTCCGGCGTGCTCAGCAGGTGGTTCAGGCGGTTCTGGCAGGTGGTATCCGTCTGTTCGGGGTGTGGTTCCAGCATCTCATGAACACGTTTCTGGCACGTCTGAGATGTGGTTCCAGCCGGCCCGACAGGTGTTTCCGCAGTGTCTGCCAAGCGGTTCTGGCGTAGTTGGCAGGTGATTTTGGCATGACTGGCAGGTGGTTCCAGCAAGCCTGGCAGGTGATTCCAAAGTGTTCACCAACTGGTTGTGGCGTAGCCGGCAGGTGATTTTTGCGTGATCGGCAGGTGGTTCTGGCTAGTCGAGCAGGTGGTTCCGGCGTGCTCGGCTGGTGCTTCCGGGGTCATTGGCACGGGGTTCTGGCATGTCTGAGAGGTGGTTCCTGCATGCCCGGCAAGTGATTCCGGAGTGTTCGCCAAGTGGTTCTGGCATAGTCGGCAGGTGATTTTGGCATGTCCGGCAGGTGGTTCAGGCGAGTTGAGCAGGTGGTTCCAACGTGCTTGGCAGGTGCTTCCGGCGTCTCCGGCACGTGTTTCTGGCACATCTGACAGGTGGTTCCGGCATGCCCGAAAGGTGATTCCGGTCTGTCTGGTAGGTGGTTCCAGCCTGCACGGCATGTGGCTCTGGTACGTCTCAGAGGTGGTTGCGCATGCCCAACAGGTGATTCCGGACTGTCCGCCACATGGTTCTGGCACGTCTGAGAGGTGGTTCCGGCATGCCCGGCAGGTCATCCCAGAGAGTCCTCCAAGTGGTTCTGGCATAACACGCAGGTGATTTTGGCGTGTCTGGCAGGTTGTTCCGTTGTGCTTGGCAGGTGGTTCAGGCTTGGCCGGCAGGTGGTTCCAGACTGTCCAGGACGTGTTTCCAGCTTCTCCGGCAGGTGGTTCTGGTACGTCTGAGAGGTGGTTCCGCCATGGCTGGCAGGTGATTCCGGACCGTCCCCCAGGTGGTTCTGGCATAGCCAGCAGTTGATATTGGCCTGTCCGGCAGGTGGTTCCAGCGAGTCGAACACGTGGCTCCGGCGTGCTCGGCAGGTGGTTCCGGTCTGTCCGGTAGGTGATTCCGGCGTGTCCGGCACGTGCTTCCGGCACGTCTGAGAGGTGGTTCCGGCATGCGCGACAGGTGATTTCGGAGTGTCCGCCAGGTGGTTCTGGCGTACCCGGCAGGTGATTTTGGCGTGTCCGGCAGGTGTTTCTGGCGAGTCGAGCAGGTGGCTCCGGCATGCTCGGCAGGTGCTTCCGGGGTATCCGACACGTGGTTCTGGTGTGTCTGAGAGCTGGTTCCGGCATGTCCGGCAGATGATTCCGGAGTGTCCGCCAAGTGGTTCTGGCATACCCGGCTGGTGATTTGGGCATGTCAGGTAGGTGGTTCCGGCGAGTCGAGCAGGTGGCTCCGGCGTGCTCGGCAGGTTGTTCAGACGGGTCTGGCAGGTGTTTTCCGTCTGTTCGGGGTGTGGTTCCAGCATCTCATGCACATGGTTCTGGCACGTCTGAGATGTGGTTCCGGCCGGCCCGACAGGTGTTTCCACAGTGTCCGCCAAGTGGTACTGGCGTAGTTGGCAGGTGATTTTGGCATGACCGGCAGGTGGTTCCAGCAAGCCCGGCAGGTGATTCCGAAGTGTTCCCCAACTGGTTGTGGCGTAGCCGGCAGGTGATTTTTGCGTGTCCGGCAGGTGGTTCTGGCGAGTCGAGCAGGTGGTTCCGGCGTGCTCGGCAGGTGCTTCCGGGGTCATTGGCACGTGGTTCTGGCATATCTGAGAGGTGGTTCCGGCATGCCCGGCAGGTGATTCCGGAGTGTTCGCCAAGTGTTTCCGGCGTAGCCGGCAGGTGATTTTGCATGTCCAGCGGTCATTCTGGCGGGTCGAGCCGGTGGTTCCGGCGTGTCCGGCAGGTGGTTCCGGTCTGTCCGGCAGGTGGTTCTGTGGTGTCCGGCACGAGGTTCAGTCTGAGAGGCTGTGCCGGCATGCCCCTCACGTGATTCCGGCTTGTCCCCGAAGTGGTGCTGGTGTAGCGGGCAGGTGATTTTGGCGTGTCCGGCAGGTGGTTCAGGCGAGTTGAGCAGGTGGTTGCGACGTGCTCGGCAGGTGCTTCCGGCGTCTCCGGCACGTGTTTCTGGCACATCTGACTGGTGGTTCCGGCATGCCCAAAAGTTGATTCCGGTCTGTCCGGTAGGTGGTTCCGGCGTGCACGGCACGTGGTTCTGGTACGTGTCAGAGGTGGTTGCGTATGCCCAACAGGTGATTCCGGACTGTCCGCCACGTGCTTCTGGCACGTCTGAGAGGTGGTTCCAATATGCCCGGCAGGTCATTTCGGAGAGTCGTCCAAGTGGTTGTGGCGTAGCCCGCAGGTGATTTTGGCGTGTCCGACAGGTGGTTCCGCCGTGCTCGGCAGGTGGTTCAGGCATGGCCGTCACGTGGTTCCAGTCTGTCCAGGACGTGTTTCCAGCTTCTCCGGCAGGTGGTTCTGGTACGTCTGAGAGGTGGTTCCGCCATGGCTGGCAGGTGATCCCGGACTGTCCCCCAGGTGGTTCTGCCATAGCCAGCAGTTGATATTGGCCTGTCCGGCAGGTGGTTCCAGCGAGTCGAACAGGTGGCTCCGGCGTTCTTGGCAGGTGGTTCCGGTCTGTCCGGTAGGTGTTTCCGGCGTGTCTGGCACGTGCTTCCGGCACGTCTGAGAGGTGGTTCCGGCATGCGCGGCAGGTGATTCCGTAGTGTCCGCCAGGTGGTTCTGGCATACCCGGCAGGTGATTTTGGCGTGTCCGGCAGGTGTTTCTGGCGAGTCGAGCAGGTGGCTCCGGCATGCTCGGCAGGTGCTTCCGGCGTCTCCGGCACTTGGTTCTGGTGTGTCTGAGAGCTGGTTCCGGCATGTCCGGCAGATGATTCCGGAGTGTCCGCCAAGTGGTTCTGGCATACCCAGCAGGTGATTTTGGCGTGTCAGGGAGGTGGTACCGGTGAGTCGAGCAGGTGGTTCCGGCGTGCTCAGCAGGTGGTTCAGGCGGTTCTGGCAGGTGATATCCGTCTGTTCGGGGTGTGGTTCCAGCATCTCATGAACACGTTTCTGGCACGTCTGAGATGTGGTTCCAGCCGGCCCGACAGGTGTTTCCGCAGTGTCCGCCAAGCGGTTCTGGCGTAGTTGGCAGGTGATTTTGGCATGACTGGCAGGTGGTTCCAGCAAGCCTGGCAGGTGATTCCAAAGTGTTCACCAACTGGTTGTGGCGTAGCCGGCAGGTGATTTTTGCGTGATCGGCAGGTGGTTCTGGCGAGTCGAGCAGGTGGTTCCGGCGTGCTCGGCTGGTGCTTCCGGGGTCATTGGCACGGGGTTCTGGCATGTCTGAGAGGTGGTTCCTGCATGCCCGGCAAGTGATTCCGGAGTGTTCGCCAAGTGGTTCTGGCATAGTCGGCAGGTGATTTTGGCATGTCCGGCAGGTGGTTCAGGCGAGTTGAGCAGGTGGTTCCAACGTGCTTGGCAGGTGCTTCCGGCGTCTCCGGCACGTGTTTCTGGCACATCTGACAGGTGGTTCCGGCATGCCCGAAAGGTGATTCCGGTCTGTCCGGTAGGTGGTTCCAGCCTGCACGGCATGTGGTTCTGGTACGTCTCAGAGGTGGTTGCGCATGCCCAACAGGTGATTCCGGACTATCCGCCACATGGTTCTGGCACGTCTGAGAGGTGGTTCCGGCATGCCCGGCAGGTCATCCCAGAGAGTCCTCCAAGTGGTTCTGGCATAACACGCAGGTGATTTTGGCGTGTCTGGCAGGTTGTTCCGTTGTGCTTGGCAGGTGGTTCAGGCTTGGCCGGCAGGTGGTTCCAGACTGTCCAGGACGTGTTTCCAGCTTCTCCGGCAGGTGGTTCTGGTACGTCTGAGAGGTGGTTCCGCCATGGCTGGCAGGTGATTCCGGACCGTCCCCCAGGTGGTTCTGGCATAGCCAGCAGTTGATATTGGCCTGTCCGGAAGGTGGTTCCAGCGAGTCGAACAGGTGGCTCCGGCGTGCTCGGCAGGTGGTTCCGGTCTGTCCGGTAGGTGATTCCGGCGTGTCCAGCACGTGCTTCCGGCACGTCTGAGAGGTGGTTCCGGCATGCGCGACAGGTGATTTCGGAGTGTCCGCCAGGTGGTTCTGGCGTACCCGGCAGGTGATTTTGGCGTGTCCGGCAGGTGTTTCTGGCGAGTCGAGCAGGTGGCTCCGGCATGCTCGGCAGGTGCTTCCGGCGTCTCCGACACGTGGTTCTGGTGTGTCTGAGAGCTGGTTCCGGCATGTCCGGCAGATGATTCCGGAGTGTCCGCCAAGTGGTTCTGGCATACCCGGCTGGTGATTTGGGCATGTCAGGTAGGTGGTTCCGGCGAGTCGAGCAGGTGGCTCCGGCGTGCTGGGCAGGTTGCTCAGACGGGTCTGGCAGGTGTTTTCCGTCTGTTCGGGGTGTGGTTCCAGCATCTCATGCACATGGTTCTGGCACGTCTGAGATGTGGTTCCGGCCGGCCCGACAGGTGTTTCCACAGTGTCCGCCAAGTGGTACTGGCGTAGTTGGCAGGTGATTTTGGCATGACCGGCAGGTGGTTCCAGCAAGCCCGGCAGGTGATTCCGAAGTGTTCCCCAACTGGTTGTGGCGTAGCCGGCAGGTGATTTTTGCGTGTCCGGCAGGTGGTTCTGGCGAGTCGAGCAGGTGGTTCCGGCGTGCTCGGCAGGTGCTTCCGGGGTCATTGGCACGTGGTTCTGGCATATCTGAGAGGTGGTTCCGGCATGCACGGCAGGTGATTCCGGAGTGTTCGCCAAGTGTTTCCGGCGTAGCCGGCAGGTGATTTTGCATGTCCAGCGGTCGTTCCGGCGGGTCGAGCCGGTGGTTCCGGCGTGTCCGGCAGGTGGTTCCGGTCTGTCCGGCAGGTGGTTCTGTGGTGTCCGGCACGAGGTTCAGTCTGAGAGGCTGTGCCGGCATGCCCCTCACGTGATTCCGGCTTGTCCCCGAAGTGGTGCTGGTGTAGCGGGCAGGTGATTTTGGCGTGTCCGGCAGGTGGTTCAGTCGAGTTGAGCAGGTGGTTGCGACGTGCTCGGCAGGTGCTTCCGGCGTCTCCGGCACGTGTTTCTGGCACATCTGACTGGTGGTTCCGGCATGCCCAAAAGTTGATTCCGGTCTGTCCGGTAGGTGGTTCCGGCGTGCACGGCACGTGGTACTGGTACGTGTCAGAGGTGGTTGCGTATGCCCAACAGGTGATTCCGGACTGTCCGCCACGTGCTTCTGGCACGTCTGAGAGGTGGTTCCAACATGCCCGGCAGGTCATTTCGGAGAGTCGTCCAAGTGGTTGTGGCGTAGCCCGCAGGTGATTTTGGCGTGTCCGGCAGGTGGTTCCGCCGTGCTCGGCAGGTGTTTCAGGCATGGCCGTCACGTGGTTCCAGTCTGTCCAGGACGTGTTTCCAGCTTCTCCGGCAGGTGGTTCTGGTACGTCTGAGAGGTGGTTCCGCCATGGCTGGCAGGTGATCCCGGACTGTCCCCCAGGTGGTTCTGGCATAGCCAGCAGTTGATATTGGCCTGTCCGGCAGGTGGTTCCAGCGAGTCGAACAGGTGGCTCCGGCGTGCTCGGCAGGTGGTTCCGGTCTGTCCGGTATGTGTTTCCGGCGTGTCTGGCACGTACTTGCGGCACGTCTGAGAGGTGGTTCCGGCATGCGCGACAGGTGATTTCGGAGTGTCCGCCAGGTGGTTCTGGCGTACCCGGCAGGTGATTTTGGCGTGTCCGGCAGGTGTTTCTGGCGAGTCGAGCAGGTGGCTCTGGCATGCTCGGCAGGTGCTTCCGGCGTCTCCGGCACGTGGTTCTGGTGTGTCTGAGAGCTGGTTCCGGCATGTCCGGCAGATGATTCCGGAGTGTCCGCCAAGTGGTTCTGGCATACCCGGCTGGTGATTTGGGCATGTCAGGTAGGTGGTTCCGGCGAGTCGAGCAGGTGGCTCCGGCGTGCTCGGCAGGTTGTTCAGACGGGTCTGGCAGGTGTTTTCCGTCTGTTCGTGGTGTGGTTCCAGCATCTCATGCACATGGTTCGGGCACGTCTGAGATGTGGTTACGGCTGGCCCGACAGGTGTTTCCGCAGTGTCCGCCAAGCGGTTCTGGCGTAGTTGGCAGGTGATTTTGGCATGACCGGCAGGTGGTACCAGCAAGCCCGGCAGGTGATTCCGAAGTGTTCCCCAACTGGTTGTGGCGTAGCCGGCAGGTGATTTTTGCGTGTCCGGCAGGTGGTTCTGGCGAGTCGAGCAGGTGGTTCCGGCGTGCTCGGCAGGTGCTTCCGGGGTCATTGGCACGTGGTTCTGGCATATCTGAGAGGTGGTTCCGGCATAACCGGCAGGTGATTCCGGAGAGTTCGCCAAGAATTTCCGGCGTAGCCGGCAGGTGATTTTGCATGTCCAGCGGTCGTTCCGGCGGGTCGAGCCGGTGGTTCCGGCGTGTCCGGCAGGTGGTTCCGGTCTGTCCGGCAGGTGGTTCTGTGGTGTCCGGCACGAGGTTCAGTCTGAGAGGCTGTGCCGGCATGCCCCTGACGTGATTCCGGCTTGTCCCCGAAGTGGTGCTGGTGTAGCGGGCAGGTGATTTTGGCGTGTCCGGCAGGTGGTTCAGGCGAGTTGAGCAGGTGGTTGCGACGTGCTCGGCAGGTGCTTCTGGCGTCTCCGGCACGTGTTTCTGGCACATCTGACTGGTGGTTCCGGCATGCCCAAAAGTTGATTCCTGTCTGTCCGGTAGGTGGTTCCGGCGTGCACGGCACGTGGTTCTGGTACGTCTCAGAGGTGGTTGCGTATGCCCAACAGGTGATTCCGGACTGTACGCCACGTGCTTCTGGCACGTCTGAGAGGTGGTTCCAACATGCCCGACAGGTCATTTCGGAGAGTCGTCCAAGTGGTTCTGGCGTAGCCCGCAGGTGATTTTGGCGTGTCTGGCAGGTTGTTCCGTTGTGCTTGGCAGGTGGTTCAGGCTTGGCCGGCAGGTGGTTCCAGACTGTCCAGGACGTGTTTCCAGCTTCTCTGGCAGGTGGTTCTGGTACGTCTGAGAGGTGGTTCCGCCATGGCTGGCAGGTGATTCCGGACCGTCCCACAGGTGGTTCTGGCATAGCCAGCAGTTGATATTGGCCTGTCCGGCAGGTGGTTCCAGCGAGTCGAACAGGTGGCTCCGGCGTTCTTGGCAGGTGGTTCCGGTCTGTCCGGTAGGTGTTTCCGGCGTGTCTGGCACGTGCTTCCGGCACGTCTGAGAGGTGGTTCCGGCATGCGCGGCAGGTGATTCCGTAGTGTCCGCCAGGTGGTTCTGGCATACCCGGCAGGTGATTTTGGCGTGTCCGGCAGGTGTTTCTGGCGAGTCGAGCAGGTGGCTCCGGCATGCTCGGCAGGTGCTTCCGGCGTCTCCGGCACTTGGTTCTGGTGTGTCTGAGAGCTGGTTCCGGCATGTCCGGCAGATGATTCCGGAGTGTCCGCCAAGTGGTTCTGGCATACCCAGCAGGTGATTTTGGCGTGTCAGGGAGGTGGTACCGGTGAGTCGAGCAGGTGGTTCCGGCGTGCTGAGCAGGTGGTTCAGGCGGTTCTGGCAGTTGGTATCCGTCTGTTCGGGGTGTGGTTCCAGCATCTCATGAACACGTTTCTGGCACGTCTGAGATGTGGTTCCAGCTGGCCCGACAGGTGTTTCCGCAGTGTCCGCCAAGCAGTTCTGGCATAGTTGGCAGGTGATTTTGGCATGACTGGCAGGTGGTTCCAGCAAACCTGGCAGGTGATTCCTAAGTGTTCACCAACTGGTTGTGGCGTAGCCGGCAGGTGATTTTTGCGTGATCGGCAGGTGGTTCTGGCTAGTCGAGCAGGTGGTTCCGGCGTGCTCGGCTGGTGCTTCCGGGGTCATTGGCACGGGGTTCTGGCATGTCTGAGAGGTGGTTCCTGCATGCCCGGCAAGTGATTCCGGAGTGTTCGCCAAGTGGTTCTGGCATAGTCGGCAGGTGATTTTGGCATGTCCGGCAGGTGGTTCAGGCGAGTTGAGCAGGTGGTTCCAACGTGCTTGGCAGGTGCTTCCGGCGTCTCCGGCACGTGTTTCTGGCACATCTGACAGGTGGTTCCGGCATGCCCGAAAGGTGATTCCGGTCTGTCCGGTGGGTGGTTCCAGCCTGCACGGCATGTGGTTCTGGTACATCTCAGAGGTGGTTGCGCATGCCCAACAGGTGATTCCGGACTGTCCGCCACATGGTTCTGGCACGTCTGAGAGGTGGTTCCGGCATGCCCGGCAGGTCATCCCAGAGAGTCCTCCAAGTGGTTCTGGCATAACACGCAGGTGATTTTGGCGTGTCTGGCAGGTTGTTCCGTTGTGCTTGGCAGGTGGTTCAGGCTTGGCCGGCAGGTGGTTCCAGACTGTCCAGGACGTGTTTCCAGCTTCTCCGGCAGGTGGTTCTGGTACGTCTGAGAGGTGGTTCCGCCATGGCTGGCAGGGGATTCCGGACCGTCCCCCAGGTGGTTCTGGCATAGCCAGCAGTTGATATTGGCCTGTCCGGCAGGTGGTTCCAGCGAGTCGAACAGGTGGCTCCGGCGTGCTCGGCAGGTGGTTCCGGTCTGTCCGGTAGGTGATTCCGGCGTGTCCGGCACGTGCTTCCGGCACGTCTGAGAGGTGGTTCCGGCATGCGCGACAGGTGATTTCGGAGTGTCCGCCAGGTGGTTCTGGCGTACCCGGCAGGTGATTTTGGCGTGTCCGGCAGGTGTTTCTGGCGAGTCGAGCAGGTGGCTCCGGCATGCTCGGCAGGTGCTTCCGGCGTCTCCGGCACGTGGTTCTGGTGTGTCTGAGAGCTGGTTCCGGCATGTCCGGCAGATGATTCCGGAGTGTCCGCCAAGTGGTTCTGGCATACCCGGCTGGTGATTTGGGCATGTCAGGTAGGTGGTTCCGGCGAGTCGAGCAGGTGGCTCCGGCGTGCTCGGCAGGTTGTTCAGACGGGTCTGGCAAGTGTTTTCCGTCTGTTCGGGGTGTGGTTCCAGCATCTCATGCACATGGTTCGGGCACGTCTGAGATGTGGTTCCGGCGGGCCCGACAGGTGTTTCCACAGTGTCCACCAAGTGGTACTGGCGTAGTTGGCAGGTGATTTTGGCATGACCGGCAGGTGGTTCCAGCAAGCCCGGCAGGTGATTCCGAAGTGTTCCCCAACTGGTTGTGGCGTAGCCGGCAGGTGATTTTTGCGTGTCCGGCAGGTGGTCCTGGCGAGTCGAGCAGGTGGTTCCGGCGTGCTCGGCAGGTGCTTCCGGGGTCATTGGCACGTGGTTCTGGCATATCTGAGAGGTGGTTCCGGCATGCCCGGCAGGTGATTCCGGAGTGTTCGCCAAGTGTTTCCGGCGTAGCCGGCAGGTGATTTTGCATGTCCAGCGGTCGTTCCGGCGGGTCGAGCCGGTGGTTCCGGCGTGTCCGGCAGGTGGTTCCGGTCTGTCCGGCAGGTGGTTCTGTGGTGTCCGGCACGAGGTTCAGTCTGAGAGGCTGTGCCGGCATGCCCCTCACGTGATTCCGGCTTGTCCCCGAAGTGGTGCTGGTGTAGCGGGCAGGTGATTTTGGCGTGTCCGGCAGGTGGTTCAGGCGAGTTGAGCAGGTGGTTGCGACGTGCTCGGCAGGTGCTTCCGGCGTCTCCGGCACGTGTTTCTGGCACATCTGACTGGTGGTTCCGGCATGCCCAAAAGTTGATTCCTGTCTGTCCGGTAGGTGGTTCCGGCGTGCACGGCACGTGGTTCTGGTACGTCTCAGAGGTGGTTGCGTATGCCCAACAGGTGATTCCGGACTGTACGCCACGTGCTTCTGGCACGTCTGAGAGGTGGTTCCAACATGCCCGGCAGGTCATTTCGGAGAGTCGTCCAAGTGGTTCTGGCGTAGCCCGCAGGTGATTTTGGCGTGTCTGGCAGGTTGTTCCGTTGTGCTTGGCAGGTGGTTCAGGCTTGGCCGGCAGGTGGTTCCAGACTGTCCAGGACGTGTTTCCAGCTTCTCTGGCAGGTGGTTCTGGTACGTCTGAGAGGTGGTTCCGCCATGGCTGGCAGGTGATTCCGGACCGTCCCACAGGTGGTTCTGGCATAGCCAGCAGTTGATATTGGCCTGTCCGGCAGGTGGTTCCAGCGAGTCGAACAGGTGGCTCCGGCGTTCTTGGCAGGTGGTTCCGGTCTGTCCGGTAGGTGTTTCCGGCGTGTCTGGCACGTACTTCCGGCACGTCTGAGAGGTGGTTCCGGCATGCGCGGCAGGTGATTCCGTAGTGTCCGCCAGGTGGTTCTGGCATACCCGGCAGGTGATTTTGGCGTGTCCGGCAGGTGTTTCTGGCGAGTCGAGCAGGTGGCTCCGGCATGCTCGGCAGGTGCTTCCGGCGTCTCCGGCACTTGGTTCTGGTGTGTCTGAGAGCTGGTTCCGGCATGTCCGGCAGATGATTCCGGAGTGTCCGCCAAGTGGTTCTGGCATACCCAGCAGGTGATTTTGGCGTGTCAGGGAGGTGGTACCGGTGAGTCGAGCAGGTGGTTCCGGCGTGCTGAGCAGGTGGTTCAGGCGGTTCTGGCAGGTGGTATCCGTCTGTTCGGGGTGTGGTTCCAGCATCTCATGAACACGTTTCTGGCACGTCTGAGATGTGGTTCCAGCTGGCCCGACAGGTGTTTCCGCAGTGTCCGCCAAGCAGTTCTGGCGTAGTTGGCAGGTGATTTTGGCATGACTGGCAGGTGGTTCCAGCAAACCTGGCAGGTGATTCCTAAGTGTTCACCAACTGGTTGTGGCGTAGCCGGCAGGTGATTTTTGCGTGATCGGCAGGTGGTTCTGGCTAGTCGAGCAGGTGGTTCCGGCGTGCTCGGCTGGTGCTTCCGGGGTCATTGGCACGGGGTTCTGGCATGTCTGAGAGGTGGTTCCTGCATGCCCGGCAAGTGATTCCGGAGTGTTCGCCAAGTGGTTCTGGCATAGTCGGCAGGTGATTTTGGCATGTCCGGCAGGTGGTTCAGGCGAGTTGAGCAGGTGGTTCCAACGTGCTTGGCAGGTGCTTCCGGCGTCTCCGGCACGTGTTTCTGGCACATCTGACAGGTGGTTCCGGCATGCCCGAAAGGTGATTCCGGTCTGTCCGGTGGGTGGTTCCAGCCTGCACGGCATGTGGTTCTGGTACGTCTCAGAGGTGGTTGCGCATGCCCAACAGGTGATTCCGGACTGTCCGCCACATGGTTCTGGCACGTCTGAGAGGTGGTTCCGGCATGCCCGGCAGGTCATCCCAGAGAGTCCTCCAAGTGGTTCTGGCATAACACGCAGGTGATTTTGGCGTGTCTGGCAGGTTGTTCCGTTGTGCTTGGCAGGTGGTTCAGGCTTGGCCGGCAGGTGGTTCCAGACTGTCCAGGACGTGTTTCCAGCTTCTCCGGCAGGTGGTTCTGATACGTCTGAGAGGTGGTTCCGCCATGGCTGGCAGGTGATTCCGGACCGTCCCCCAGGTGGTTCTGGCATAGCCAGCAGTTGATATTGGCCTGTCCGGCAGGTGGTTCCAGCGAGTCGAACAGGTGGCTCCGGCGTGCTCGGCAGGTGGTTCCGGTCTGTCCGGTAGGTGATTCCGGCGTGTCCGGCACGTGCTTCCGGCACGTCTGAGAGGTGGTTCCGGCATGCGCGACATGTGATTTCGGAGTGTCCGCCAGGTGGTTGTGGCGCACCAGGCAGGTGATTTTGGCGTGTCCGGCAGGTGCTTCTGGCGAGTCGAGCAGGTGGCTCCGGCATGCTCGGCAGGTGCTTCCGGCGTCTCCGGCACGTGGTTCTGGTGTGTCTGAGAGCTGGTTCCGGCATGTCCGGCAGATGATTCCGGAGTGTCCGCCAAGTGGTTCTGGCATACCCGGCTGGTGATTTGGGCATGTCAGGTAGGTGGTTCCGGCGAGTCGAGCAGGTGGCTCCGGCGTGCTCGGCAGGTTGTTCAGACGGGTCTGGCAAGTGTTTTCCGTCTGTTCGGGGTGTGGTTCCAGCATCTCATGCACATGGTTCGGGCACGTCTGAGATGTGGTCCCGGCGGGCCCGACAGGTGTTTCCACAGTGTCCGCCAAGTGGTACTGGCGTAGTTGGCAGGTGATTTTGGCATGACCGGCAGGTGGTTCCAGCAAGCCCGGCAGGTGATTCCGAAGTGTTCCCCAACTGGTTGTGGCGTAGCCGGCAGGTGATTTTTGCGTGTCCGGCAGGTGGTTCTGGCGAGTCGAGCAGGTGGTTCCGGCGTGCTCGGCAGGTGCTTCCGGGGTCATTGGCACGTGGTTCTGGCATATCTGAGAGGTGGTTCCGGCATGCCCGGCAGGTGATTCCGGAGTGTTCGCCAAGTGTTTCCGGCGTAGCCGGCAGGTGATTTTGCATGTCGAGCGGTCGTTCCGGCGGGTCGAGCCGGTGGTTCCGGCGTGTCCGGCAGCTGGTTCCGGTCTGTCCGGCAGGTGGTTCTGTGGTGTCCGGCACGAGGTTCAGTCTGAGAGGCTGTGCCGGCATGCCCCTGACGTGATTCCGGCTTGTCCCCGAAGTGGTGCTGGTGTAGCGGGCGGGTGATTTTGGCGTGTCCGGCAGGTGGTTCAGGCGAGTTGAGCAGGTGGTTGCGACGTGCTCGGCAGGTGCTTCCGGCGTCTCCGGCACGTGTTTCTGGCACATCTGACTGGTGGTTCCGGCATGCCCAAAAGTTGATTCCTGTCTTTCCGGTAGGTGGTTCCGGCGTGCACGGCACGTGGTTCTGGTACGTCTCAGAGGTGGTTGCGTATGCCCAACAGGTGATTCCGGACTGTCCGCCACGTGCTTCTGGCACGTCTGAGAGGTGGTTCCAACATGCCCGGCAGGTCATTTCGGAGAGTCGTCCAAGTGGTTCTGGCGTAGCCCGCAGGTGATTTTGGCGTGTCTGGCAGGTTGTTCCGTTGTGTTTGGCTGGTGGTTCAGGCTTGGCCGGCAGGTGGTTCCAGACTGTCCAGGACGTGTTTCCAGCTTCTCTGGCAGGTGGTTCTGGTACGTCTGAGAGGTGGTTCCGCCATGGCTGGCAGGTGATTCCGGACCGTCCCACAGGTGGTTCTGGCATAGCCAGCAGTTGATATTGGCCTGTCCGGCAGGTGGTTCCAGCGAGTCGAACAGGTGGCTCCGGCGTTCTTGGCAGGTGGTTCCGGTCTGTCCGGTAGGTGTTTCCGGCGTGTCTGGCACGTGCTTCCGGCACGTCTGAGAGGTGGTTCCGGCATGCGCGGCAGGTGATTCCGTAGTGTCCGCCAGGTGGTTCTGGCATACCCGGCAGGTGATTTTGGCGTGTCCGGCAGGTGTTTCTGGCGAGTCGAGCAGGTGGCTCCGGCATGCTCGGCAGGTGCTTCCGGCGTCTCCGGCACTTGGTTCTGGTGTGTCTGAGAGCTGGTTCCGGCATGTCCGGCAGATGATTCCGGAGTGTCCGCCAAGTGGTTCTGGCATACCCAGCAGGTGATTTTGGCGTGTCAGGGAGGTGGTACCGGTGAGTCGAGCAGGTGGTTCCGGCGTGCTGAGCAGGTGGTTCAGGCGGTTCTGGCAGGTGGTATCCGTCTGTTCGGGGTGTGGTTCCAGCATCTCATGAACACGTTTCTGGCACGTCTGAGATGTGGTTCCAGCTGGCCCGACAGGTGTTTCCGCAGTGTCCGCCAAGCAGTTCTGGCGTAGTTGGCAGGTGATTTTGGCATGACTGGCAGGTGGTTCCAGCAAACCTGGCAGGTGATTCCAAAGAGTTCACCAACTGGTTGTGGCGTAGCCGGCAGGTGATTTTTGCGTGATCGGCAGGTGGTTCTGGCTAGTCGAGCAGGTGGTTCCGGCGTGCTCGGCTGGTGCTTCCGGGGTCATTGGCACGGGGTTCTGGCATGTCTGAGAGGTGGTTCCTGCATGCCCGGCAAGTGATTCCGGAGTGTTCGCCAAGTGGTTCTGGCATAGTCGGCAGGTGATTTTGGCATGTCCGGCAGGTGGTTCAGGCGAGTTGAGCAGGTGGTTCCAACGTGCTTGGCAGGTGCTTCCGGCGTCTCCGGCACGTGTTTCTGGCACATCTGACAGGTGGTTCCGGCATGCCCGAAAGGTGATTCCGGTCTGTCCGGTAGGTGGTTCCAGCCTGCACGGCATGTGGTTCTGGTACGTCTCAGAGGTGGTTGCGCATGCCCAACAGGTGATTCCGGACTGTCCGCCACATGGTTCTGGCACGTCTGAGAGGTGGTTCCGGCATGCCCGGCAGGTCATCCCAGAGAGTCCTCCAAGTGGTTCTGGCATAACACGCAGGTGATTTTGGCGTGTCTGGCAGGTTGTTCCGTTGTGCTTGGCAGGTGGTTCAGGCTTGGCCGGCAGGTGGTTCCAGACTGTCCAGGACGTGTTTCCAGCTTCTCCGGCAGGTGGTTCTGGTACGTCTGAGAGGTGGTTCCGCCATGGCTGGCAGGTGATTCCGGACCGTCCCCCAGGTGGTTCTGGCATAGCCAGCAGTTGATATTGGCCTGTCCGGCAGGTGGTTCCAGCGAGTCGAACAGGTGGCTCCGGCGTGCTCGGCAGGTGGTTCCGGTCTGTCCGGTAGGTGATTCCGGCGTGTCCGGCACGTGCTTCCGGCACGTCTGAGAGGTGGTTCCGGCATGCGCGACAGGTGATTTCGGAGTGTCCGCCAGGTGGTTCTGGCGTACCCGGCAGGTGATTTTGGCGTGTCCGGCAGGTGTTTCTGGCGAGTCGAGCAGGTGGCTCCGGCATGCTCGGCAGGTGCTTCCGGCATCTCCGGCACGTGGTTCTGGTGTGTCTGAGAGCTGGTTCCGGCATGTCCGGCAGATGATTCCGGAGTGTCCGCCAAGTGGTTCTGGCATACCCGGCTGGTGATTTGGGCATGTCAGGTATGTGGTTCCGGCGAGTCGAGCAGGTGGCTCCGGCGTGCTCGGCAGGTTGTTCAGACGGGTCTGGCAGGTGTTTTCCGTCTGTTCGTGGTGTGGTTCCAGAATGTCATGCACATGGTTCGGGCACGTCTGAGATGTGCTTCCGGCCGGCCCGACAGGTGTTTCAGCAGTGTCCGCCAAGCGGTTCTGGCGTAGTTGGCAGGTGATTTTGGCATGACCGGCAGGTGGTTCCAGCAAGCCCGGCAGCTGATTCGGAAGTGTTCCCCAACTGGTTGTGGCGTAGCCGGCAGGTGATTTTTGCGTGTCCGGCAGGTGGTTCTGGCGAGTCGAGCAGGTGGTTCCGGCGTGCTCGGCAGGTGCTTCCGGGGTCATTGGCACGTGGTTCTGGCATATCTGAGAGGTGGTTCCGTCATGCCCGGCAGGTGATTCCGGAGTGTTCGCCAAGTATTTCCGGCGTAGCCGGCAGGTGATTTTGCATGTCCAGCGGTCGTTCCGGCGGGTCGAGCCGGTGGTTCCGGCGTGTCCGGCAGGTGGTTCCGGTCTGTCCGGCAGGTGGTTCTGTGGTGTCCGGCACGAGGTTCAGTCTGAGAGGCTGTGCCGGCATGCCCCTGACGTGATTCCGGCTTGTCCCCGAAGTGGTGCTGGTGTAGCGGGCAGGTGATTTTGGCGTGTCCGGCATGTGGTTCAGGCGAGTTGAGCAGGTGGTTGCGACGTGCTCGGCAGGTGCTTCTGGCGTCTCCGGCACGTGTTTCTGGCACATCTGACTGGTGGTTCCGGCATGCCCAAAAGTTGATTCCTGTCTGTCCGGTAGGTGGTTCCGGCGTGCACGGCACGTGGTTCTGGTACGTCTCAGAGGTGGTTGCGTATGCCCAACAGGTGATTCCGGACTGTACGCCACGTGCTTCTGGCACGTCTGAGAGGTGGTTCCAACATGCCCGGCAGGTCATTTCGGAGAGTCGTCCAAGTGGTTCTGGCGTAGCCCGCAGGTGATTTTGGCGTGTCTGGCAGGTTGTTCCGTTGTGCTTGGCAGGTGGTTCAGGCTTGGCCGGCAGGTGGTTCCAGACTGTCCAGGACGTGTTTCCAGCTTCTCTGGCAGGTGGTTCTGGTACGTCTGAGAGGTGGTTCCGCCATGGCTGGCAGGTGATTCCGGACCGTCCCACAGGTGGTTCTGGCATAGCCAGCAGTTGATATTGGCCTGTCCGGCAGGTGGTTCCAGCGAGTCGAACAGGTGGCTCCGGCGTTCTTGGCAGGTGGTTCCGGTCTGTCCGGTAGGTGTTTCCGGCGTGTCTGGCACGTACTTCCGGCACGTCTGAGAGGTGGTTCCGGCATGCGCGGCAGGTGATTCCGTAGTGTCCGCCAGGTGGTTCTGGCATACCCGGCTGGTGATTTGGGCATGTCAGGAAGGTGGTTCCGGCGAGTCGAGCAGGTGGCTCCGGCGTGCTCGGCAGGTTGTTCAGACGGGTCTGGCAGGTGTTTTCCGTCTGTTCGGGGTGTGGTTCCAGCATCTCATGCACATGGTTCTGGCACGTCTGAGATGTGGTTCCGGCCGGCCCGACAGGTGTTTCCACAGTGTCCGCCAAGTGGTACTGGCGTAGTTGGCAGGTGATTTTGGCATGACCGGCAGGTGGTACCAGCAAGCCCGGCAGGTGATTCCGAAGTGTTCCCCAACTGGTTGTGGCGTAGCCGGCAGGTGATTTTTGCGTGTCCGGCAGGTGGTTCTGGCGAGTCGAGCAGGTGGTTCCGGCGTGCTCGGCAGGTGCTTCCGGGGTCATTGGCACGTGGTTCTGGCATATCTGAGAGGTGGTTCCGGCATGCCCGGCAGGTGATTCCGGAGTGTTCGCCAAGTGTTTCCGGCGTAGCCGGCAGGTGATTTTGCATGTCCAGCGGTTGTTCCGGCGGGTCGAGCCGGTGGTTCCGGCGTGTCCGGCAGGTGGTTCAGGCATGGCCGTCACGTGGTTCCAGTCTGTCCAGGACGTGTTTCCAGCTTCTCCGGCAGGTGGTTCTGGTACGTCTGAGAGGTGGTTCCGCCATGGCTGGCAGGTGATCCCGGACTGTCCCCCAGGTGGCTCTGGCATAGCCAGCAGTTGATATTGGCCTGTCCGGCAGGTGGTTCCAGCGAGTCGAACAGGTGGCTCAGGCGTTCTTGGCAGGTGGTTCCGGTCTGTCCGGTAGGTGTTTCCGGCGTGTCTGGCACGTGCTTCCGGCACGTCTGAGAGGTGGTTCCGGCATGCGCGGCAGGTGATTCCGTAGTGTCCGCCAGGTGGTTCTGGCATACCCGGCAGGTGATTTTGGCGTGTCCGGCAGGTGTTTCTGGCGAGTCGAGCAGGTGGCTCCGGCATGCTCGGCAGGTGCTTCCGGCGTCTCCGGCACGTGTTTCTGGCACATCTGACAGGTGGTTCCGGCATGCCCGAAAGGTGATTCCGGTCTGTCCGGTAGGTGGTTCCAGCCTGCACGGCATGTGGTTCTGCTACGTCTCAGAGGTGGTTGCGCATGCCCAACAGGTGATTCCGGACTGTCCGCCACATGGTTCTGGCACGTCTGAGAGGTGGTTCCGGCATGCCCGGCAGGTCATCCCAGAGAGTCCTCCAAGTGGTTCTGGCATAACACGCAGGTGATTTTGGCGTGTCTGGCAGGTTGTTCCGTTGTGCTTGGCAGGTGGTTCAGGCTTGGCCGGCAGGTGGTTCCAGACTGTCCAGGACGTGTTTCCAGCTTCTCCGGCAGGTGGTTCTGGTACGTCTGAGAGGTGGTTCCGCCATGGCTGGCAGGGGATTCCGGACCGTCCCCCAGGTGGTTCTGGCATAGCCAGCAGTTGATATTGGCCTGTCCGGCAGGTGGTTCCAGCGAGTCGAACAGGTGGCTCCGGCGTGCTCGGCAGGTGGTTCCGGTCTGTCCGGTAGGTGATTCCGGCGTGTCCGGCACGTGCTTCCGGCACGTCTGAGAGGTGGTTCCGGCATGCGCGACAGGTGATTTCGGAGTGTCCGCCAGGTGGTTCTGGCGTACCCGGCAGGTGATTTTGGCGTGTCCGGCAGGTGTTTCTGGCGAGTCGAGCAGGTGGCTCCGGCATGCTCGGCAGGTGCTTCCGGCGTCTCCGGCACGTGGTTCTGGTGTGTCTGAGAGCTGGTTCCGGCATGTCCGGCAGATGATTCCGGAGTGTCCGCCAAGTGGTTCTGGCATACCCGGCTGGTGATTTGGGCATGTCAGGTAGGTGGTTCCGGCGAGTCGAGCAGGTGGCTCCGGCGTGCTCGGCAGGTTGTTCAGACGGGTCTGGCAGGTGTTTTCCGTCTGTTCGGGGTGTGGTTCCAGCATCTCATGCACATGGTTCTGGCACGTCTGAGATGTGGTTCCGGCCGGCCCGACAGGTGTTTCCACAGTGTCCGCCAAGTGGTACTGGCGTAGTTGGCAGGTGATTTTGGCATGACCGGCAGGTGGTACCAGCAAGCCCGGCAGGTGATTCCGAAGTGTTCCCCAACTGGTTGTGGCGTAGCCGGCAGGTGATTTTTGCGTGTCCGGCAGGTGGTTCTGGCGAGTCGAGCAGGTGGTTCCGGCGTGCTCGGCAGGTGCTTCCGGGGTCATTGGCACGTGGTTCTGGCATATCTGAGAGGTGGTTCCGGCATGCCCGGCAGGTGATTCCGGAGAGTTCGCCAAGTATTTCCGGCGTAGCCGGCAGGTGATTTTGCATGTCCAGCGGTCGTTCCGGCGGGTCGAGCCGGTGGTTCCGGCGTGTCCGGCAGGTGGTTCCGGTCTGTCCGGCAGGTGGTTCTGTGGTGTCCGGCACGAGGTTCAGTCTGAGAGGCTGTGCCGGCATGCCCCTGAGGTGATTCCGGCTTGTCCCCGAAGTGGTGCTGGTGTAGCGGGCAGGTGATTTTGGCGTGTCCGGCAGGTGGTTCAGGCGAGTTGAGCAGGTGGTTGCGACGTGCTCGGCAGGTGCTTCCGGCGTCTCCGGCACGTGTTTCTGGCACATCTGACTGGTGGTTCCGGCATGCCCAAAAGTTGATTCCTGTCTGTCCGGTAGGTGGTTCCGGCGTGCACGGCACGTGGTTCTGGTACGTGTCAGAGGTGGTTGCGTATGCCCAACAGGTGATTCCGGACTGTCCGCCACGTGCTTCTGGCACGTCTGAGAGGTGGTTCCAACATGCCCGGCAGGTCATTTCGGAGAGTCGTCCAAGTGGTTGTGGCGTAGCCCGCAGGTGATTTTGGCGTGTCCGGCAGGTGGTTCCGCCGTGCTCGGCAGGTGGTTCAGGCATGGCCGTCACGTGGTTCCAGTCTGTCCAGGACGTGTTTGCAGCTTCTCCGGCAGGTGGTTCTGGTACGTCTGAGAGGTGGTTCCGCCATGGCTGGCAGGTGATCCCGGACTGTCCCCCAGGTGGTTCTGCCATAGCCAGCAGTTGATATTGGCCTGTCCGGCAGGTGGTTCCAGCGAGTCGAACAGGTGGCTCCGGCGTGCTCGGCAGGTGGTTCCGGTCTTTCCGGTATGTGTTTCCGGCGTGTCTGGCACGTACTTCCGGCACGTCTGAGAGGTGGTTCCGGCATGCGTGGCAGGTGATTCCGTAGTGTCCGCCAGGTGGTTCTGGCATACCCGGCAGGTGATTTTGGCGTGTCCGGCAGGTGTTTCTGGCGAGTCGAGCAGGTGGCTCCGGCATGCTCGGCAGGTGCTTCCGGCGTCTCCGGCACTTGGTTCTGGTGTGTCTGAGAGCTGGTTCCGACATGTCCGGCAGATGATTCCGGAGTGTCCGCCAAGTGGTTCTGGCATACCCAGCAGGTGATTTTGGCGTGTCAGGGAGGTGGTACCGGTGAGTCGAGCAGGTGGTTCCGGCGTGCTCAGCAGGTGGTTCAGGCGGTTCTGGCAGGTGGTATCCGTCTGTTCGGGGTGTGGTTCCAGCATCTCATGAACACGTTTCTGGCACGTCTGAGATGCGATTCCAGCCGGCCCGACAGGTGTTTGCGCAGTGTCCGCCAAGCGGTTCTGGCGTAGTTGGCAGGTGATTTTGGCATGACTGGCAGGTGGTTCCAGCAAGCCTGGCAGGTGATTCCAAAGTGTTCACCAACTGGTTGTGGCGTAGCCGGCAGGTGATTTTTGCGTGATCGGCAGGTGGTTCTGGCGAGTCGAGCAGGTGGTTCCGGCGTGCTCGGCTGGTGCTTCCGGGGTCATTGGCACGGGGTTCTGGCATGTCTGAGAGGTGGTTCCTGCATGCCCGGCAAGTGATTCCGGAGTGTTCGCCAAGTGGTTCTGGCATAGTCGGCAGGTGATTTTGGCATGTCCGGCAGGTGGTTCAGGCGAGTTGAGCAGGTGGTTCCAACGTGCTTGGCAGGTGCTTCCGGCGTCTCCGGCACGTGTTTCTGGCACATCTGACAGGTGGTTCCGGCATGCCCGAAAGGTGATTCCGGTCTGTCCGGTAGGTGGTTCCAGCCTGCACGGCATGTGGTTCTGCTACGTCTCAGAGGTGGTTGCGCATGCCCAACAGGTGATTCCGGACTGTCCGCCACATGGTTCTGGCACGTCTGAGAGGTGGTTCCGGCATGCCCGGCAGGTCATCCCAGAGAGTCCTCCAAGTGGTTCTGGCATAACACGCAGGTGATTTTGGCGTGTCTGGCAGGTTGTTCCGTTGTGCTTGGCAGGTGGTTCAGGCTTGGCCGGCAGGTGGTTCCAGACTGTCCAGGACGTGTTTCCAGCTTCTCCGGCAGGTGGTTCTGGTACGTCTGAGAGGTGGTTCCGCCATGGCTGGCAGGGGATTCCGGACCGTCCCCCAGGTGGTTCTGGCATAGCCAGCAGTTGATATTGGCCTGTCCGGCAGGTGGTTCCAGCGAGTCGAACAGGTGGCTCCGGCGTGCTCGGCAGGTGGTTCCGGTCTGTCCGGTAGGTGATTCCGGCGTGTCCGGCACGTGCTTCCGGCACGTCTGAGAGGTGGTTCCGGCATGCGCGACAGGTGATTTCGGAGTGTCCGCCAGGTGGTTCTGGCGTACCCGGCAGGTGATTTTGGCGTGTCCGGCAGGTGTTTCTGGCGAGTCGAGCAGGTGGCTCCGGCATGCTCGGCAGGTGCTTCCGGCGTCTCCGGCACGTGGTTCTGGTGTGTCTGAGAGCTGGTTCCGGCATGTCCGGCAGATGATTCCGGAGTGTCCGCCAAGTGGTTCTGGCATACCCGGCTGGTGATTTGGGCATGTCAGGAAGGTGGTTCCGGCGAGTCGAGCAGGTGGCTCCGGCGTGCTCGGCAGGTTGTTCAGACGGGTCTGGCAGGTGTTTTCCGTCTGTTCGGGGTGTGGTTCCAGCATCTCATGCACATGGTTCTGGCACGTCTGAGATGTGGTTCCGGCCGGCCCGACAGGTGTTTCCACAGTGTCCGCCAAGTGGTACTGGCGTAGTTGGCAGGTGATTTTGGCATGACCGGCAGGTGGTACCAGCAAGCCCGGCAGGTGATTCCGAAGTGTTCCCCAACTGGTTGTGGCGTAGCCGGCAGGTGATTTTTGCGTGTCCGGCAGGTGGTTCTGGCGAGTCGAGCAGGTGGTTCCGGCGTGCTCGGCAGGTGCTTCCGGGGTCATTGGCACGTGGTTCTGGCATATCTGAGAGGTGGTTCCGGCATGCCCGGCAGGTGATTCCGGAGAGTTCGCCAAGTATTTCCGGCGTAGCCGGCAGGTGATTTTGCATGTCCAGCGGTCGTTCCGGCGGGTCGAGCCGGTGGTTCCGGCGTGTCCGGCAGGTGGTTCCGGTCTGTCCGGCAGGTGGTTCTGTGGTGTCCGGCACGAGGTTCAGTCTGAGAGGCTGTGCCGGCATGCCCCTGAGGTGATTCCGGCTTGTCCCCGAAGTGGTGCTGGTGTAGCGGGCAGGTGATTTTGGCGTGTCCGGCAGGTGGTTCAGGCGAGTTGAGCAGGTGGTTGCGACGTGCTCGGCAGGTGCTTCCGGCGTCTCCGGCACGTGTTTCTGGCACATCTGACTGGTGGTTCCGGCATGCCCAAAAGTTGATTCCTGTCTGTCCGGTAGGTGGTTCCGGCGTGCACGGCACGTGGTTCTGGTACGTGTCAGAGGTGGTTGCGTATGCCCAACAGGTGATTCCGGACTGTCCGCCACGTGCTTCTGGCACGTCTGAGAGGTGGTTCCAACATGCCCGGCAGGTCATTTCGGAGAGTCGTCCAAGTGGTTGTGGCGTAGCCCGCAGGTGATTTTGGCGTGTCCGGCAGGTGGTTCCGCCGTGCTCGGCAGGTGGTTCAGGCATGGCCGTCACGTGGTTCCAGTCTGTCCAGGACGTGTTTGCAGCTTCTCCGGCAGGTGGTTCTGGTACGTCTGAGAGGTGGTTCCGCCATGGCTGGCAGGTGATCCCGGACTGTCCCCCAGGTGGTTCTGCCATAGCCAGCAGTTGATATTGGCCTGTCCGGCAGGTGGTTCCAGCGAGTCGAACAGGTGGCTCCGGCGTGCTCGGCAGGTGGTTCCGGTCTTTCCGGTATGTGTTTCCGGCGTGTCTGGCACGTACTTCCGGCACGTCTGAGAGGTGGTTCCGGCATGCGTGGCAGGTGATTCCGTAGTGTCCGCCAGGTGGTTCTGGCATACCCGGCAGGTGATTTTGGCGTGTCCGGCAGGTGTTTCTGGCGAGTCGAGCAGGTGGCTCCGGCATGCTCGGCAGGTGCTTCCGGCGTCTCCGGCACTTGGTTCTGGTGTGTCTGAGAGCTGGTTCCGACATGTCCGGCAGATGATTCCGGAGTGTCCGCCAAGTGGTTCTGGCATACCCAGCAGGTGATTTTGGCGTGTCAGGGAGGTGGTACCGGTGAGTCGAGCAGGTGGTTCCGGCGTGCTCAGCAGGTGGTTCAGGCGGTTCTGGCAGGTGGTATCCGTCTGTTCGGGGTGTGGTTCCAGCATCTCATGAACACGTTTCTGGCACGTCTGAGATGCGATTCCAGCCGGCCCGACAGGTGTTTGCGCAGTGTCCGCCAAGCGGTTCTGGCGTAGTTGGCAGGTGATTTTGGCATGACTGGCAGGTGGTTCCAGCAAGCCTGGCAGGTGATTCCAAAGTGTTCACCAACTGGTTGTGGCGTAGCCGGCAGGTGATTTTTGCGTGATCGGCAGGTGGTTCTGGCGAGTCGAGCAGGTGGTTCCGGCGTGCTCGGCTGGTGCTTCCGGGGTCATTGGCACGGGGTTCTGGCATGTCTGAGAGGTGGTTCCTGCATGCCCGGCAAGTGATTCCGGAGTGTTCGCCAAGTGGTTCTGGCATAGTCGGCAGGTGATTTTGGCATGTCCGGCAGGTGGTTCAGGCGAGTTGAGCAGGTGGTTCCAACGTGCTTGGCAGGTGCTTCCGGCGTCTCCGGCACGTGTTTCTGGCACATCTGACAGGTGGTTCCGGCATGCCCGAAAGGTGATTCCGGTCTGTCCGGTAGGTGGTTCCAGCCTGCACGGCATGTGGTTCTGCTACGTCTCAGAGGTGGTTGCGCATGCCCAACAGGTGATTCCGGACTGTCCGCCACATGGTTCTGGCACGTCTGAGAGGTGGTTCCGGCATGCCCGGCAGGTCATCCCAGAGAGTCCTCCAAGTGGTTCTGGCATAACACGCAGGTGATTTTGGCGTGTCTGGCAGGTTGTTCCGTTGTGCTTGGCAGGTGGTTCAGGCTTGGCCGGCAGGTGGTTCCAGACTGTCCAGGACGTGTTTCCAGCTTCTCCGGCAGGTGGTTCTGGTACGTCTGAGAGGTGGTTCCGCCATGGCTGGCAGGGGATTCCGGACCGTCCCCCAGGTGGTTCTGGCATAGCCAGCAGTTGATATTGGCCTGTCCGGCAGGTGGTTCCAGCGAGTCGAACAGGTGGCTCCGGCGTGCTCGGCAGGTGGTTCCGGTCTGTCCGGTAGGTGATTCCGGCGTGTCCGGCACGTGCTTCCGGCACGTCTGAGAGGTGGTTCCGGCATGCGCGACAGGTGATTTCGGAGTGTCCGCAAGGTGGTTCTGGCGTACCCGGCAGGTGATTTTGGCGTGTCCGGCAGGTGTTTCTGGCGAGTCGAGCAGGTGGCTCCGGCATGCTCGGCAGGTGCTTCCGGCGTCTCCGGCACGTGGTTCTGGTGTGTCTGAGAGCTGGTTCCGGCATGTCCGGCAGATGATTCCGGAGTGTCCGCCAAGTGGTTCTGGCATACCCGGCTGGTGATTTGGGCATGTCAGGAAGGTGGTTCCGGCGAGTCGAGCAGGTGGCTCCGGCGTGCTCGGCAGGTTGTTCAGACGGGTCTGGCAGGTGTTTTCCGTCTGTTCGGGGTGTGGTTCCAGCATCTCATGCACATGGTTCTGGCACGTCTGAGATGTGGTTCCGGCCGGCCCGACAGGTGTTTCCACAGTGTCCGCCAAGTGGTACTGGCGTAGTTGGCAGGTGATTTTGGCATGACCGGCAGGTGGTACCAGCAAGCCCGGCAGGTGATTCCGAAGTGTTCCCCAACTGGTTGTGGCGTAGCCGGCAGGTGATTTTTGCGTGTCCGGCAGGTGGTTCTGGCGAGTCGAGCAGGTGGTTCCGGCGTGCTCGGCAGGTGCTTCCGGGGTCATTGGCACGTGGTTCTGGCATATCTGAGAGGTGGTTCCGGCATGCCCGGCAGGTGATTCCGGAGAGTTCGCCAAGTATTTCCGGCGTAGCCGGCAGGTGATTTTGCATGTCCAGCGGTCGTTCCGGCGGGTCGAGCCGGTGGTTCCGGCGTGTCCGGCAGGTGGTTCCGGTCTGTCCGGCAGGTGGTTCTGTGGTGTCCGGCACGAGGTTCAGTCTGAGAGGCTGTGCCGGCATGCCCCTGAGGTGATTCCGGCTTGTCCCCGAAGTGGTGCTGGTGTAGCGGGCAGGTGATTTTGGCGTGTCCGGCAGGTGGTTCAGGCGAGTTGAGCAGGTGGTTGCGACGTGCTCGGCAGGTGCTTCCGGCGTCTCCGGCACATGTTTCTGGCACATCTGACTGGTGGTTCCGGCATGCCCAAAAGTTGATTCCTGTCTGTCCGGTAGGTGGTTCCGGCGTGCACGGCACGTGGTTCTGGTACGTCTCAGATGTGGTTGCGTATGCCCAACAGGTGATTCCGGACTGTCCGCCACGTGCTTCTGGCACGTCTGAGAGGTGGTTCCAACATGCCCGGCAGGTCATTTCGGAGAGTCGTCCAAGTGGTTGTGGCATAGCCCGCAGGTGATTTTGGCGTGTCCGGCAGGTGGTTCCGCCGTGCTCGGCAGGTGGTTCAGGCATGGCCGTCACGTGGTTCCAGTCTGTCCAGGACGTGTTTCCAGCTTCTCCGGCAGGTGGTTCTGGTACGTCTGAGAGGTGGTTCCGCCATGGCTGGCAGGTGATCCCGGACTGTCCCCCAGGTGGTTCTGCCATAGCCAGCAGTTGATATTGGCCTGTCCGGCAGGTGGTTCCAGCGAGTCGAACAGGTGGCTCCGGCGTTCTTGGCAGGTGGTTCCGGTCTGTCCGGTAGGTGTTTCCGGCGTGTCTGGCACGTACTTCCGGCACGTCTGAGAGGTGGTTCCGGCATGCGCGGCAGGTGATTCCGTAGTGTCCGCCAGGTGGTTCTGGCATACCCGGCAGGTGATTTTGGCGTGTCCGGCAGGTGTTTCTGGCGAGTCGAGCAGGTGGCTCCGGCATGCTCGGCAGGTGCTTCCGGCGTCTCCGGCACTTGGTTCTGGTGTGTCTGAGAGCTGGTTCCGGCATGTCTGACAGATGATTCCGGAGTGTCCGCCAAGTGGCTCTGGCATACCCAGCAGGTGATTTTGGCGTGTCAGGGAGGTGGTACCGGTGAGTCGAGCAGGTGGTTCCGGCGTGCTCAGCAGGTGTTTCAGGCAGTTCTGGCATGTGGTATCCGTCTGTTCGGGGTGTGGTTCCAGCATCTCATGAACACGTTTCTGGCACGTCTGAGATGTGGTTCCAGCCGGCCCGACAGGTGTTTCCGCAGTGTCCGCCAAGCGGTTCTGGCGTAGTTGGCAGGTGATTTTGGCATGACTGGCAGGTGGTTCCAGCAAGCCTGGCAGGTGATTCCAAAGTGTTCACCAACTGGTTGTGGCGTAGCCGGCAGGTGATTTTTGCGTGATCGGCAGGTGGTTCTGGCGAGTCGAGCAGGTGGTTCCGGCGTGCTCGGCTGGTGCTTCCGGGTTCATTGGCACGGGGTTCTGGCATGTCTGAGAGGTGGTTCCTGCATGCCCGGCAAGTGATTCCGGAGTGTTCGCCAAGTGGTTCTGGCATAGTCGGCAGGTGATTTTGGCATGTCCGGCAGGTGGTTCAGGCGAGTTGAGCAGGTGGTTCCAACGTGCTTGGCAGGTGCTTCCGGCGTCTCCGGCACGTGTTTCTGGCACATCTGACAGGTGGTTCCGGCATGCCCGAAAGGTGATTCCGGTCTGTCCGGTAGGTGGTTCCAGCCTGCACGGCATGTGGTTCTGCTACGTCTCAGAGGTGGTTGCGCCTGCCCAACAGGTGATTCCGGACTGTCCGCCACATGGTTCTGGCACGTCTGAGAGGTGGTTCCGGCATGCCCGGCAGGTCATCCCAGAGAGTCCTCCAAGTGGTTCTGGCATAACACGCAGGTGATTTTGGCGTGTCTGGCAGGTTGTTCCGTTGTGCTTGGCAGGTGGTTCAGGCTTGGCCGGCAGGTGGTTCCAGACTGTCCAGGACGTGTTTCCAGCTTCTCCGGCAGGTGGTTCTGGTACGTCTGAGAGGTGGTTCCGCCATGGCTGGCAGGGGATTCCGGACCGTCCCCCAGGTGGTTCTGGCATAGCCAGCAGTTGATATTGGCCTGTCCGGCAGGTGGTTCCAGCGAGTCGAACAGGTGGCTCCGGCGTGCTCGGCAGGTGGTTCCGGTCTGTCCGGTAGGTGATTCCGGCGTGTCCGGCACGTGCTTCCGGCACGTCTGAGAGGTGGTTCCGGCATGCGCGACAGGTGATTTCGGAGTGTCCGCAAGGTGGTTCTGGCGTACCCGGCAGGTGATTTTGGCGTGTCCGGCAGGTGTTTCTGGCGAGTCGAGCAGGTGGCTCCGGCGTGCTCGGCAGGTTGTTCAGACGGGTCTGGCAGGTGTTTTCCGTCTGTTCGTGGTGTGGTTCCAGAATGTCATGCACATGGTTCGGGCACGTCTGAGATGTGCTTCCGGCCGGCCCGACAGGTGTTTCAGCAGTGTCCGCCAAGCGGTTCTGGCGTAGTTGGCAGGTGATTTTGGCATGACCGGCAGGTGGTTCCAGCAAGCCCGGCAGCTGATTCGGAAGTGTTCCCCAACTGGTTGTGGCGTAGCCGGCAGGTGATTTTTGCGTGTCCGGCAGGTGGTTCTGGCGAGTCGAGCAGGTGGTTCCGGCGTGCTCGGCAGGTGCTTCCGGGGTCATTGGCACGTGGTTCTGGCATATCTGAGAGGTGGTTCCGTCATGCCCGGCAGGTGATTCCGGAGTGTTCGCCAAGTATTTCCGGCGTAGCCGGCAGGTGATTTTGCATGTCCAGCGGTCGTTCCGGCGGGTCGAGCCGGTGGTTCCGGCGTGTCCGGCAGGTGGTTCCGGTCTGTCCGGCAGGTGGTTCTGTGGTGTCCGGCACGAGGTTCAGTCTGAGAGGCTGTGCCGGCATGCCCCTGACGTGATTCCGGCTTGTCCCCGAAGTGGTGCTGGTGTAGCGGGCAGGTGATTTTGGCGTGTCCGGCATGTGGTTCAGGCGAGTTGAGCAGGTGGTTGCGACGTGCTCGGCAGGTGCTTCTGGCGTCTCCGGCACGTGTTTCTGGCACATCTGACTGGTGGTTCCGGCATGCCCAAAAGTTGATTCCTGTCTGTCCGGTAGGTGGTTCCGGCGTGCACGGCACGTGGTTCTGGTACGTCTCAGAGGTGGTTGCGTATGCCCAACAGGTGATTCCGGACTGTACGCCACGTGCTTCTGGCACGTCTGAGAGGTGGTTCCAACATGCCCGGCAGGTCATTTCGGAGAGTCGTCCAAGTGGTTCTGGCGTAGCCCGCAGGTGATTTTGGCGTGTCTGGCAGGTTGTTCCGTTGTGCTTGGCAGGTGGTTCAGGCTTGGCCGGCAGGTGGTTCCAGACTGTCCAGGACGTGTTTCCAGCTTCTCTGGCAGGTGGTTCTGGTACGTCTGAGAGGTGGTTCCGCCATGGCTGGCAGGTGATTCCGGACCGTCCCACAGGTGGTTCTGGCATAGCCAGCAGTTGATATTGGCCTGTCCGGCAGGTGGTTCCAGCGAGTCGAACAGGTGGCTCCGGCGTTCTTGGCAGGTGGTTCCGGTCTGTCCGGTAGGTGTTTCCGGCGTGTCTGGCACGTACTTCCGGCACGTCTGAGAGGTGGTTCCGGCATGCGCGGCAGGTGATTCCGTAGTGTCCGCCAGGTGGTTCTGGCATACCCGGCTGGTGATTTGGGCATGTCAGGAAGGTGGTTCCGGCGAGTCGAGCAGGTGGCTCCGGCGTGCTCGGCAGGTTGTTCAGACGGGTCTGGCAGGTGTTTTCCGTCTGTTCGGGGTGTGGTTCCAGCATCTCATGCACATGGTTCTGGCACGTCTGAGATGTGGTTCCGGCCGGCCCGACAGGTGTTTCCACAGTGTCCGCCAAGTGGTACTGGCGTAGTTGGCAGGTGATTTTGGCATGACCGGCAGGTGGTACCAGCAAGCCCGGCAGGTGATTCCGAAGTGTTCCCCAACTGGTTGTGGCGTAGCCGGCAGGTGATTTTTGCGTGTCCGGCAGGTGGTTCTGGCGAGTCGAGCAGGTGGTTCCGGCGTGCTCGGCAGGTGCTTCCGGGGTCATTGGCACGTGGTTCTGGCATATCTGAGAGGTGGTTCCGGCATGCCCGGCAGGTGATTCCGGAGTGTTCGCCAAGTGTTTCCGGCGTAGCCGGCAGGTGATTTTGCATGTCCAGCGGTTGTTCCGGCGGGTCGAGCCGGTGGTTCCGGCGTGTCCGGCAGGTGGTTCAGGCATGGCCGTCACGTGGTTCCAGTCTGTCCAGGACGTGTTTCCAGCTTCTCCGGCAGGTGGTTCTGGTACGTCTGAGAGGTGGTTCCGCCATGGCTGGCAGGTGATCCCGGACTGTCCCCCAGGTGGCTCTGGCATAGCCAGCAGTTGATATTGGCCTGTCCGGCAGGTGGTTCCAGCGAGTCGAACAGGTGGCTCAGGCGTTCTTGGCAGGTGGTTCCGGTCTGTCCGGTAGGTGTTTCCGGCGTGTCTGGCACGTGCTTCCGGCACGTCTGAGAGGTGGTTCCGGCATGCGCGGCAGGTGATTCCGTAGTGTCCGCCAGGTGGTTCTGGCATACCCGGCAGGTGATTTTGGCGTGTCCGGCAGGTGTTTCTGGCGAGTCGAGCAGGTGGCTCCGGCATGCTCGGCAGGTGCTTCCGGCGTCTCCGGCACGTGTTTCTGGCACATCTGACAGGTGGTTCCGGCATGCCCGAAAGGTGATTCCGGTCTGTCCGGTAGGTGGTTCCAGCCTGCACGGCATGTGGTTCTGCTACGTCTCAGAGGTGGTTGCGCATGCCCAACAGGTGATTCCGGACTGTCCGCCACATGGTTCTGGCACGTCTGAGAGGTGGTTCCGGCATGCCCGGCAGGTCATCCCAGAGAGTCCTCCAAGTGGTTCTGGCATAACACGCAGGTGATTTTGGCGTGTCTGGCAGGTTGTTCCGTTGTGCTTGGCAGGTGGTTCAGGCTTGGCCGGCAGGTGGTTCCAGACTGTCCAGGACGTGTTTCCAGCTTCTCCGGCAGGTGGTTCTGGTACGTCTGAGAGGTGGTTCCGCCATGGCTGGCAGGGGATTCCGGACCGTCCCCCAGGTGGTTCTGGCATAGCCAGCAGTTGATATTGGCCTGTCCGGCAGGTGGTTCCAGCGAGTCGAACAGGTGGCTCCGGCGTGCTCGGCAGGTGGTTCCGGTCTGTCCGGTAGGTGATTCCGGCGTGTCCGGCACGTGCTTCCGGCACGTCTGAGAGGTGGTTCCGGCATGCGCGACAGGTGATTTCGGAGTGTCCGCCAGGTGGTTCTGGCGTACCCGGCAGGTGATTTTGGCGTGTCCGGCAGGTGTTTCTGGCGAGTCGAGCAGGTGGCTCCGGCATGCTCGGCAGGTGCTTCCGGCGTCTCCGGCACGTGGTTCTGGTGTGTCTGAGAGCTGGTTCCGGCATGTCCGGCAGATGATTCCGGAGTGTCCGCCAAGTGGTTCTGGCATACCCGGCTGGTGATTTGGGCATGTCAGGTAGGTGGTTCCGGCGAGTCGAGCAGGTGGCTCCGGCGTGCTCGGCAGGTTGTTCAGACGGGTCTGGCAGGTGTTTTCCGTCTCTTCGGGGTGTGGTTCCAGCATCTCATGCACATGGTTCTGGCACGTCTGAGATGTGGTTCCGGCCGGCCCGACAGGTGTTTCCACAGTGTCCGCCAAGTGGTACTGGCGTAGTTGGCAGGTGATTTTGGCATGACCGGCAGGTGGTACCAGCAAGCCCGGCAGGTGATTCCGAAGTGTTCCCCAACTGGTTGTGGCGTAGCCGGCAGGTGATTTTTGCGTGTCCGGCAGGTGGTTCTGGCGAGTCGAGCAGGTGGTTCCGGCGTGCTCGGCAGGTGCTTCCGGGGTCATTGGCACGTGGTTCTGGCATATCTGAGAGGTGGTTCCGGCATGCCCGGCAGGTGATTCCGGAGAGTTCGCCAAGTATTTCCGGCGTAGCCGGCAGGTGATTTTGCATGTCCAGCGGTCGTTCCGGCGGGTCGAGCCGGTGGTTCCGGCGTGTCCGGCATGTGGTTCCGGTCTGTCCGGCAGGTGGTTCTGTGGTGTCCGGCACGAGGTTCAGTCTGAGAGGCTGTGCCGGCATGCCCCTGAGGTGATTCCGGCTTGTCCCCGAAGTGGTGCTGGTGTAGCGGGCAGGTGATTTTGGCGTGTCCGGCAGGTGGTTCAGGCGAGTTGAGCAGGTGGTTGTGACGTGCTCGGCAGGTGCTTCCGGCGTCTCCGGCACGTGTTTCTGGCACATCTGACTGGTGGTTCCGGCATGCCCAAAAGTTGATTCCTGTCTGTCCGGTAGGTGGTTCCGGCGTGCACGGCACGTGGTTCTGGTACGTGTCAGAGGTGGTTGCGTATGCCCAACAGGTGATTCCGGACTGTCCGCCACGTGCTTCTGGCACGTCTGAGAGGTGGTTCCAACATGCCCGGCAGGTCATTTCGGAGAGTCGTCCAAGTGGTTGTGGCGTAGCCCGCAGGTGATTTTGGCGTGTCCGGCAGGTGGTTCCGCCGTGCTCGGCAGGTGTTTCAGGCATGGCCGTCACGTGGTTCCAGTCTGTCCAGGACGTGTTTGCAGCTTCTCCGGCAGGTGGTTCTGGTACGTCTGAGAGGTGGTTCCGCCATGGCTGGCAGGTGATCCCGGACTGTCCCCCAGGTGGTTCTGCCATAGCCAGCAGTTGATATTGGCCTGTCCGGCAGGTGGTTCCAGCGAGTCGAACAGGTGGCTCCGGCGTGCTCGGCAGGTGGTTCCGGTCTTTCCGGTATGTGTTTCCGGCGTGTCTGGCACGTACTTCCGGCACGTCTGAGAGGTGGTTCCGGCATGCGTGGCAGGTGATTCCGTAGTGTCCGCCAGGTGGTTCTGGCATACCCGGCAGGTGATTTTGGCGTGTCCGGCAGGTGTTTCTGGCGAGTCGAGCAGGTGGCTCCGGCATGCTCGGCAGGTGCTTCCGGCGTCTCCGGCACTTGGTTCTGGTGTGTCTGAGAGCTGGTTCCGACATGTCCGGCAGATGATTCCGGAGTGTCCGCCAAGTGGTTCTGGCATACCCAGCAGGTGATTTTGGCGTGTCAGGGAGGTGGTACCGGTGAGTCGAGCAGGTGGTTCCGGCGTGCTCAGCAGGTGGTTCAGGCGGTTCTGGCAGGTGGTATCCGTCTGTTCGGGGTGTGGTTCCAGCATCTCATGAACACGTTTCTGGCACGTCTGAGATGCGATTCCAGCCGGCCCGACAGGTGTTTGCGCAGTGTCCGCCAAGCGGTTCTGGCGTAGTTGGCAGGTGATTTTGGCATGACTGGCAGGTGGTTCCAGCAAGCCTGGCAGGTGATTCCAAAGTGTTCACCAACTGGTTGTGGCGTAGCCGGCAGGTGATTTTTGCGTGATCGGCAGGTGGTTCTGGCGAGTCGAGCAGGTGGTTCCGGCGTGCTCGGCTGGTGCTTCCGGGTTCATTGGCACGGGGTTCTGGCATGTCTGAGAGGTGGTTCCTGCATGCCCGGCAAGTGATTCCGGAGTGTTCGCCAAGTGGTTCTGGCATAGTCGGCAGGTGATTTTGGCATGTCCGGCAGGTGGTTCAGGCGAGTTGAGCAGGTGGTTCCAACGTGCTTGGCAGGTGCTTCCGGCGTCTCCGGCACGTGTTTCTGGCACATCTGACAGGTGGTTCCGGCATGCCCGAAAGGTGATTCCGGTCTGTCCGGTAGGTGGTTCCAGCCTGCACGGCATGTGGTTCTGCTACGTCTCAGAGGTGGTTGCGCATGCCCAACAGGTGATTCCGGACTGTCCGCCACATGGTTCTGGCACGTCTGAGAGGTGGTTCCGGCATGCCCGGCAGGTCATCCCAGAGAGTCCTCCAAGTGGTTCTGGCATAACACGCAGGTGATTTTGGCGTGTCTGGCAGGTTGTTCCGTTGTGCTTGGCAGGTGGTTCAGGCTTGGCCGGCAGGTGGTTCCAGACTGTCCAGGACGTGTTTCCAGCTTCTCCGGCAGGTGGTTCTGGTACGTCTGAGAGGTGGTTCCGCCATGGCTGGCAGGGGATTCCGGACCGTCCCCCAGGTGGTTCTGGCATAGCCAGCAGTTGATATTGGCCTGTCCGGCAGGTGGTTCCAGCGAGTCGAACAGGTGGCTCCGGCGTGCTCGGCAGGTGGTTCCGGTCTGTCCGGTAGGTGATTCCGGCGTGTCCGGCACGTGCTTCCGGCACGTCTGAGAGGTGGTTCCGGCATGCGCGACAGGTGATTTCGGAGTGTCCGCCAGGTGGTTCTGGCGTACCCGGCAGGTGATTTTGGCGTGTCCGGCAGGTGTTTCTGGCGAGTCGAGCAGGTGGCTCCGGCATGCTCGGCAGGTGCTTCCGGCGTCTCCGGCACGTGGTTCTGGTGTGTCTGAGAGCTGGTTCCGGCATGTCCGGCAGATGATTCCGGAGTGTCCGCCAAGTGGTTCTGGCATACCCGGCTGGTGATTTGGGCATGTCAGGAAGGTGGTTCCGGCGAGTCGAGCAGGTGGCTCCGGCGTGCTCGGCAGGTTGTTCAGACGGGTCTGGCAGGTGTTTTCCGTCTGTTCGGGGTGTGGTTCCAGCATCTCATGCACATGGTTCTGGCACGTCTGAGATGTGGTTCCGGCCGGCCCGACAGGTGTTTCCACAGTGTCCGCCAAGTGGTACTGGCGTAGTTGGCAGGTGATTTTGGCATGACCGGCAGGTGGTACCAGCAAGCCCGGCAGGTGATTCCGAAGTGTTCCCCAACTGGTTGTGGCGTAGCCGGCAGGTGATTTTTGCGTGTCCGGCAGGTGGTTCTGGCGAGTCGAGCAGGTGGTTCCGGCGTGCTCGGCAGGTGCTTCCGGGGTCATTGGCACGTGGTTCTGGCATATCTGAGAGGTGGTTCCGGCATGCCCGGCAGGTGATTCCGGAGAGTTCGCCAAGTATTTCCGGCGTAGCCGGCAGGTGATTTTGCATGTCCAGCGGTCGTTCCGGCGGGTCGAGCCGGTGGTTCCGGCGTGTCCGGCAGGTGGTTCCGGTCTGTCCGGCAGGTGGTTCTGTGGTGTCCGGCACGAGGTTCAGTCTGAGAGGCTGTGCCGGCATGCCCCTGAGGTGATTCCGGCTTGTCCCCGAAGTGGTGCTGGTGTAGCGGGCAGGTGATTTTGGCGTGTCCGGCAGGTGGTTCAGGCGAGTTGAGCAGGTGGTTGCGACGTGCTCGGCAGGTGCTTCCGGCGTCTCCGGCACATGTTTCTGGCACATCTGACTGGTGGTTCCGGCATGCCCAAAAGTTGATTCCTGTCTGTCCGGTAGGTGGTTCCGGCGTGCACGGCACGTGGTTCTGGTACGTCTCAGAGGTGGTTGCGTATGCCCAACAGGTGATTCCGGACTGTCCGCCACGTGCTTCTGGCACGTCTGAGAGGTGGTTCCAACATGCCCGGCAGGTCATTTCGGAGAGTCGTCCAAGTGGTTGTGGCATAGCCCGCAGGTGATTTTGGCGTGTCCGGCAGGTGGTTCCGCCGTGCTCGGCAGGTGGTTCAGGCATGGCCGTCACGTGGTTCCAGTCTGTCCAGGACGTGTTTCCAGGTTCTCCGGCAGGTGGTTCTGGTACGTCTGAGAGGTGGTTCCGCCATGGCTGGCAGGTGATCCCGGACTGTCCCCCAGGTGGTTCTGCCATAGCCAGCAGTTGATATTGGCCTGTCCGGCAGGTGGTTCCAGCGAGTCGAACAGGTGGCTCCGGCGTTCTTGGCAGGTGGTTCCGGTGTGTCCGGTAGGTGTTTCCGGCGTGTCTGGCACGTACTTCCGGCACGTCTGAGAGGTGGTTCCGGCATGCGCGGCAGGTGATTCCGTAGTGTCCGCCAGGTGGTTCTGGCATACCCGGCAGGTGATTTTGGCGTGTCCGGCAGGTGTTTCTGGCGAGTCGAGCAGGTGGCTCCGGCATGCTCGGCAGGTGCTTCTGGCGTCTCCGGCACTTGGTTCTGGTGTGTCTGAGAGCTGGTTCCGGCATGTCTGACAGATGATTCCGGAGTGTCCGCCAAGTGGCTCTGGCATACCCAGCAGGTGATTTTGGCGTGTCAGGGAGGTGGTACCGGTGAGTCGAGCAGGTGGTTCCGGCGTGCTCAGCAGGTGTTTCAGGCAGTTCTGGCATGTGGTATCCGTCTGTTCGGGGTGTGGTTCCAGCATCTCATGAACACGTTTCTGGCACGTCTGAGATGTGGTTCCAGCCGGCCCGACAGGTGTTTCCGCAGTGTCCGCCAAGCGGTTCTGGCGTAGTTGGCAGGTGATTTTGGCATGACTGGCAGGTGGTTCCAGCAAGCCTGGCAGGTGATTCCAAAGTGTTCACCAACTGGTTGTGGCGTAGCCGGCAGGTGATTTTTGCGTGATCGGCAGGTGGTTCTGGCGAGTCGAGCAGGTGGTTCCGGCGTGCTCGGCTGGTGCTTCCAGGTTCATTGGCACGGGGTTCTGGCATGTCTGAGAGGTGGTTCCTGCATGCCCGGCAAGTGATTCCGGAGTGTTCGCCAAGTGGTTCTGGCATAGTCGGCAGGTGATTTTGGCATGTCCGGCAGGTGGTTCAGGCGAGTTGAGCAGGTGGTTCCAACGTGCTTGGCAGGTGCTTCCGGCGTCTCCGGCACGTGTTTCTGGCACATCTGACAGGTGGTTCCGGCATGCCCGAAAGGTGATTCCGGTCTGTCCGGTAGGTGGTTCCAGCCTGCACGGCATGTGGTTCTGCTACGTCTCAGAGGTGGTTGCGCCTGCCCAACAGGTGATTCCGGACTGTCCGCCACGTGCTTCTGGCACGTCTGAGAGGTGGTTCCAACATGCCCGGCAGGTCATTTCGGAGAGTCGTCCAAGTGGTTGTGGCATAGCCCGCAGGTGATTTTGGCGTGTCCGGCAGGTGGTTCCGCCGTGCTCGGCAGGTGGTTCAGGCATGGCCGTCACGTGGTTCCAGTCTGTCCAGGACGTGTTTCCAGGTTCTCCGGCAGGTGGTTCTGGTACGTCTGAGAGGTGGTTCCGCCATGGCTGGCAGGTGATCCCGGACTGTCCCCCAGGTGGTTCTGCCATAGCCAGCAGTTGATATTGGCCTGTCCGGCAGGTGGTTCCAGCGAGTCGAACAGGTGGCTCCGGCGTTCTTGGCAGGTGGTTCCGGTGTGTCCGGTAGGTGTTTCCGGCGTGTCTGGCACGTACTTCCGGCACGTCTGAGAGGTGGTTCCGGCATGCGCGGCAGGTGATTCCGTAGTGTCCGCCAGGTGGTTCTGGCATACCCGGCAGGTGATTTTGGCGTGTCCGGCAGGTGTTTCTGGCGAGTCGAGCAGGTGGCTCCGGCATGCTCGGCAGGTGCTTCTGGCGTCTCCGGCACTTGGTTCTGGTGTGTCTGAGAGCTGGTTCCGGCATGTCTGACAGATGATTCCGGAGTGTCCGCCAAGTGGCTCTGGCATACCCAGCAGGTGATTTTGGCGTGTCAGGGAGGTGGTACCGGTGAGTCGAGCAGGTGGTTCCGGCGTGCTCAGCAGGTGTTTCAGGCAGTTCTGGCATGTGGTATCCGTCTGTTCGGGGTGTGGTTCCAGCATCTCATGAACACGTTTCTGGCACGTCTGAGATGTGGTTCCAGCCGGCCCGACAGGTGTTTCCGCAGTGTCCGCCAAGCGGTTCTGGCGTAGTTGGCAGGTGATTTTGGCATGACTGGCAGGTGGTTCCAGCAAGCCTGGCAGGTGATTCCAAAGTGTTCACCAACTGGTTGTGGCGTAGCCGGCAGGTGATTTTTGCGTGATCGGCAGGTGGTTCTGGCGAGTCGAGCAGGTGGTTCCGGCGTGCTCGGCTGGTGCTTCCAGGTTCATTGGCACGGGGTTCTGGCATGTCTGAGAGGTGGTTCCTGCATGCCCGGCAAGTGATTCCGGAGTGTTCGCCAAGTGGTTCTGGCATAGTCGGCAGGTGATTTTGGCATGTCCGGCAGGTGGTTCAGGCGAGTTGAGCAGGTGGTTCCAACGTGCTTGGCAGGTGCTTCCGGCGTCTCCGGCACGTGTTTCTGGCACATCTGACAGGTGGTTCCGGCATGCCCGAAAGGTGATTCCGGTCTGTCCGGTAGGTGGTTCCAGCCTGCACGGCATGTGGTTCTGCTACGTCTCAGAGGTGGTTGCGCCTGCCCAACAGGTGATTCCGGACTGTCCGCCACATGGTTCTGGCACGTCTGAGAGGTGGTTCCGGCATGCCCGGCAGGTCATCCCAGAGAGTCCTCCAAGTGGTTCTGGCATAACACGCAGGTGATTTTGGCGTGTCTGGCAGGTTGTTCCGTTGTGCTTGGCAGGTGGTTCAGGCTTGGCCGGCAGGTGGTTCCAGACTGTCCAGGACGTGTTTCCAGCTTCTCCGGCAGGTGGTTCTGGTACGTCTGAGAGGTGGTTCCGCCATGGCTGGCAGGGGATTCCGGACCGTCCCCCAGGTGGTTCTGGCATAGCCAGCAGTTGATATTGGCCTGTCCGGCAGGTGGTTCCAGCGAGTCGAACAGGTGGCTCCGGCGTGCTCGGCAGGTGGTTCCGGTCTGTCCGGTAGGTGATTCCGGCGTGTCCGGCACGTGCTTCCGGCACGTCTGAGAGGTGGTTCCGGCATGCGCGACAGGTGATTTCGGAGTGTCCGCAAGGTGGTTCTGGCGTACCCGGCAGGTGATTTTGGCGTGTCCGGCAGGTGTTTCTGGCGAGTCGAGCAGGTGGCTCCGGCATGCTCGGCAGGTGCTTCCGGTGTCTCCGGCACGTGGTTCTGGTGTGTCTGAGAGCTGGTTCCGGCATGTCCGGCAGATGATTCCGGAGTGTCCGCCAAGTGGTTCTGGCATACCCGGCTGGTGATTTGGGCATGTCAGGTAGGTGGTTCCGGCGAGTCGAGCAGGTGGCTCCGGCGTGCTCGGCAGGTTGTTCAGACGGGTCTGGCAGGTGTTTTCCGTCTGTTCGGGGTGTGGTTCCAGCATCTCATGCACATGGTTCTGGCACGTCTGAGATGTGGTTCCGGCCGGCCCGACAGGTGTTTCCACAGTGTCCGCCAAGTGGTACTGGCGTAGTTGGCAGGTGATTTTGGCATGACCGGCAGGTGGTACCAGCAAGCCCGGCAGGTGATTCCGAAGTGTTCCCCAACTGGTTGTGGCGTAGCCGGCAGGTGATTTTTGCGTGTCCGGCAGGTGGTTCTGGCGAGTCGAGCAGGTGGTTCCGGCGTGCTCGGCAGGTGCTTCCGGGGTCATTGGCACGTGGTTCTGGCATATCTGAGAGGTGGTTCCGGCATGCCCGGCAGGTGATTCCGGAGAGTTCGCCAAGTGTTTCCGGCGTAGCCGGCAGGTGATTTTGCATGTCCAGCGGTCGTTCCGGCGGGTCGAGCCGGTGGTTCCGGCGTGTCCGGCAGCTGGTTCCGGTCTGTCCGGCAGGTGGTTCTGTGGTGTCCGGCACGAGGTTCAGTCTGAGAGGCTGTGCCGGCATGCCCCTGAGGTGATTCCGGCTTGTCCCCGAAGTGGTGCTGGTGTAGCGGGCAGGTGATTTTGGCGTGTCCGGCAGGTGGTTCAGGCGAGTTGAGCAGGTGGTTGCGACGTGCTCGGCAGGTGCTTCCGGCGTCTCCGGCACGTGTTTCTGGCACATCTGACTGGTGGTTCCGGCATGCCCAAAAGTTGATTCCTGTCTGTCCGGTAGGTGGTTCCGGCGTGCACGGCACGTGGTTCTGGTACGTCTCAGAGGTGGTTGCGTATGCCCAACAGGTGATTCCGGACTGTCCGCCACGTGCTTCTGGCACGTCTGAGAGGTGGTTCCAACATGCCCGGCAGGTCATTTCGGAGAGTCGTCCAAGTGGTTGTGGCATAGCCCGCAGGTGATTTTGGCGTGTCCGGCAGGTGGTTCCGCCGTGCTCGGCAGGTGGTTCAGGCATGGCCGTCACGTGGTTCCAGTCTGTCCAGGACGTGTTTCCAGGTTCTCCGGCAGGTGGTTCTGGTACGTCTGAGAGGTGGTTCCGCCATGGCTGGCAGGTGATCCCGGACTGTCCCCCAGGTGGTTCTGCCATAGCCAGCAGTTGATATTGGCCTGTCCGGCAGGTGGTTCCAGCGAGTCGAACAGGTGGCTCCGGCGTGCTCGGCAGGTGGTTCCGGTCTGTCCGGTATGTGTTTCCGGCGTGTCTGGCACGTACTTCCGGCACGTCTGAGAGGTGGTTCCGGCATGCGCGGCAGGTGATTCCGTAGTGTCCGCCAGGTGGTTCTGGCATACCCGGCAGGTGATTTTGGCGTGTCCGGCAGGTGTTTCTGGCGAGTCGAGCAGGTGGCTCCGGCATGCTCGGCAGGTGCTTCCGGCGTCTCCGGCACTTGGTTCTGGTGTGTCTGAGAGCTGGTTCCGGCATGTCTGACAGATGATTCCGGAGTGTCCGCCAAGTGGCTCTGGCATAGGCAGCAGGTGATTTTGGCGTGTCAGGGAGGTGGTACCGGTGAGTCGAGCAGGTGGTTCCGGCGTGCTCAGCAGGTGTTTCAGGCAGTTCTGGCATGTGGTATCCGTCCGTTCGGGGTGTGGTTCCAGCATCTCATGAACACGTTTCTGGCACGTCTGAGATGTGGTTCCAGCCGGCCCGACAGGTGTTTCCGCAGTGTCCGCCAAGCGGTTCTGGCGTAGTTGGCAGGTGATTTTGGCATCACTGGCAGGTGGTTCCAGCAAGCCTGGCAGGTGATTCCAAAGTGTTCACCAACTGGTTGTGGCGTAGCCGGCAGGTGATTTTTGCGTGATCGGCAGGTGGTTCTGGCGAGTCGAGCAGGTGGTTCCGGCGTGCTCGGCTGGTGCTTCCGGGGTCATTGGCACGGGGTTCTGGCATGTCTGAGAGGTGGTTCCTGCATGCCCGGCAAGTGATTCCGGAGTGTTCGCCAAGTGGTTCTGGCATAGTCGGCAGGTGATTTTGGCATGTCCGGCAGGTGGTTCAGGCGAGTTGAGCAGGTGGTTCCAACGTGCTTGGCAGGTGCTTCCGGCGTCTCCGGCACGTGTTTCTGGCACATCTGACAGGTGGTTCCGGCATGCCCGAAAGGTGATTCCGGTCTGTCCGGTAGGTGGTTCCAGCCTGCACGGCATGTGGTTCTGCTACGTCTCAGAGGTGGTTGCGCATGCCCAACAGGTGATTCCGGACTGTCCGCCACATGGTTCTGGCACGTCTGAGAGGTGGTTCCGGCATGCCCGGCAGGTCATCCCAGAGAGTCCTCCAAGTGGTTCTGGCATAACACGCAGGTGATTTTGGCGTGTCTGGCAGGTTGTTCCGTTGTGCTTGGCAGGTGGTTCAGGCTTGGCCGGCAGGTGGTTCCAGACTGTCCAGGACGTGTTTCCAGCTTCTCCGGCAGGTGGTTCTGGTACGTCTGAGAGGTGGTCCCGCCATGGCTGGCAGGTGATTCCGGACCGTCCCCCAGGTGGTTCTGGCATAGCCAGCAGTTGATATTGGCCTGTCCGGCAGGTGGTTCAAGCGAGTCGAACAGGTGGCTCCGGCGTGCTCGGCAGGTGGTTCCGGTCTGTCCGGTAGGTGATTCCGGCGTGTCCGGCACGTGCTTCCGGCACGTCTGAGAGGTGGTTCCGGCATGCGCGACAGGTGATTTCGGAGTGTCCGCCAGGTGGTTCTGGCGTACCCGGCAGGTGATTTTGGCGTGTCCGGCAGGTGTTTCTGGCGAGTCGAGCAGGTGGCTCCGGCATGCTCGGCAGGTGCTTCCGGCGTCTCCGGCACGTGGTTCTGGTGTGTCTGAGAGCTGGTTCCGGCATGTCCGGCAGATGATTCCGGAGTGTCCGCCAAGTGGTTCTGGCATACCCGGCTGGTGATTTGGGCATGTCAGGTAGGTGGTTCCGGCGAGTCGAGCAGGTGGCTCCGGCGTGCTGGGCAGGTTGTTCAGACTGGTCTGGCAGGTGTTTTCCGTCTGTTCGGGGTGTGGTTCCAGCATCTCATGCACATGGTTCGGGCACGTCTGAGATGTGGTTCCGGCCGGCCCGACAGGTGTTTCCACAGTGTCCGCCAAGTGGTACTGGCGTAGTTGGCAGGTGATTTTGGCATGACCGGCAGGTGGTTCCAGCAAGCCCGGCAGCTGATTCCGAAGTGTTCCCCAACTGGTTGTGGCGTAGCCGGCAGGTGATTTTTGCGTGTCCGGCAGGTGGTTCTGGCGAGTCGAGCAGGTGGTTCCGGCGTGCTCGGCAGGTGCTTCCGGGGTCATTGGCACGTGGTTCTGGCATATCTGAGAGGTGGTTCCGGCATGCCCGGCAGGAGATTCCGGAGTGTTCGCCAAGTGTTTCGGGCGTAGCTGGCAGGTGATTTTGCATGTCCAGCAGTCGTTACGGCGTGTCGAGCCGGTGGTTCCGGCGTGTCCGGCAGGTGGTTCCGGTCTGTCCGGCAGGTGGTTCTGTGGTGTCCGGCACGAGGTTCAGTCTGACAGGCTGTGCCGGCATGCCCCTCACGTGATTCCGGCTTGTCCCCGAAGTGGTGCTGGTGTAGCGGGCAGGTGATTTTGGCGTGTCCGGCAGGTGGTTCAGGCGAGTTGAGCATGTGGTTGGGACGTGCTCGGCAGGTGCTTCCGGCGTCTCCGGCACGTGTTTCTGGCACATCTGACTGGTGGTTCCGGCATGCCCAAAAGTTGATTCCGGTCTGTCCGGTAGGTGGTTCCGGCGTGCATGGCCCGTGGTTCTGGTACGTCTCAGAGGTGGTTGCGTATGCCCAATAGGTGATTCCGGACTGTCCGCCACGTGCTTCTGGCACGTCTGAGAGGTGGTTCCAACATGCCCGGCAGGTCATTTCGGAGAGTCGTCTAAGTGGTTCTGGCGTAGCCCGCAGGTGATTTTGGCGTGTCCGGCAGGTGGTTCCGCCGTGCTCGGCAGGTGGTTCAGGCATGGCCGTCACGTGGTTCCAGTCTGTCCAGGACGTGTTTCCAGCTTCTCCGGCAGGTGGTTCTGGCACGTCTGAGAGGTGGTTCCGGCATGCCCGGCAGGTCATCCCAGAGAGTCCTCCAAGTGGTTCTGGCATAACACGCAGGTGATTTTGGCGTGTCAGGCAGGTTGTTCCGTTGTGCTTGGCAGGTGGTTCAGGCTTGGCCGGCAGGTGGTTCCAGACTGTCCAGGACGTGTTTCCAGCTTCTCCGGCAGGTGGTTCTGGTACGTCTGAGAGGTGGTTCCGCCATGGCTGGCAGGTGATTCCGGACCGTCCCCCAGGTGGTTCTGGCATAGCCAGCAGTTGATATTGGCCTGTCCGGAAGGTGGTTCCAGCGAGTCGAACACGTGGCTCCGGCGTGCTCGGCAGGTGGTTCCGGTCTGTCCGGTAGGTGATTCCGGCGTGTCCGGCACGTGCTTCCGGCACGTCTGAGAGGTGGTTCCGGCATGCGCGACAGGTGATTTCGGAGTGTCCGCCAGGTGGTTCTGGCGTACCTGGCAGGTGATTTTGGCGTGTCCGGCAGGTGCTTCTGGCGAGTCGAGCAGGTGGCTCCGGCATGCTCGGCAGGTGCTTCCGGCGTCTCCGGCACGTGGTTCTGGTGTGTCTGAGAGCTGGTTCCGGCATGTCCGGCAGATGATTCCGGAGTGTCCGCCAAGTGGTTCTGGCATACCCGGCTGGTGATTTGGGCATGTCAGGTAGGTGGTTCCGGCGAGTCGAGCAGGTGGCTCCGGCGTGCTCGGCAGGTTGTTCAGACTGGTCTGGCAAGTGTTTTCCGTCTGTTCGGGGTGTGGTTCCAGCATCTCATGCACATGGTTCGGGCACGTCTGAGATGTGGTTCCGGCCGGCCCGACAGGTGTTTCCACAGTGTCCGCCAAGTGGTACTGGCGTAGTTGGCAGGTGATTTTGGCATGACCGGCAGGTGGTTCCAGCAAGCCCGGCAGGTGATTCCGAAGTGTTCCCCAACTGGTTGTGGCGTAGCCGGCAGGTGATTTTTGCGTGTCCGGCAGGTGGTTCTGGCGAGTCGAGCAGGTGGTTCCGGCGTGCTCGGCAGGTGCTTCCAGGGTCATTGGCACGTGGTTCTGGCATATCTGAGAGGTGGTTCGGGCATGCCCGGCAGGTGATTCCGGAGTGTTCGCCAAGTGTTTCCGGAGTAGCCGGCAGGTGATTTTGCATGTCCAGCGGTTGTTCCGGCGGGTCGAGCTGGTGGTTCCGGCGTGTCCGGCAGGTGGTTCCGGTCTGTCCGGCAGGTGGTTCTGTGGTGTCCGGCACGAGGTTCAGTCTGAGAGGCTGTGCCGGCATGCCCCTGACGTGATTCTGGCTTGTCCCCGAAGTGGTGCTGGTGTAGCGGTCAGGTGATTTTGGCGTGTCCGGCAGGTGTTTCTGGCGAGTCGATCAGGTGGCTCCGGCATGCTCGGCAGGTGCTTCCGGCGTCTCCGGCACTTGGTTCGGGTGTGTCTGAGAGCTGGTTCCGGCATGTCCGGCAGATGATTCCGGAGTGTCCGCCAAGTGGTTCTGGCATACCCAGCAGGTGATTTTGGCGTGTCAGGGAGGTGGTACCGGTGAGTCGAGCAGGTTGTTCCGGCGTGCTCAGCAGATGGTTCAGGCGGTTCAGGCAGGTGGTATCCGTCTGTTCGGGGTGTGGTTCCAGCATCTCATGAACACGTTTCTGGCACGTCTGAGATGTGGTTCCAGCTGGCCCGACAGGTGTTTCCGCAGTGTCCGCCAAGCGGTTCTGGCGTAGTTGGCAGGTGATTTTGGCATGACTGGCAGGTGGTTCCAGCAAGCCTGGCAGGTGATTCCAAAGTGTTCACCAACTGGTTGTGGCGTAGCCGGCAGGTGATTTTTGCGTGATCGGCAGGTGGTTCTGGCGAGTTGAGGAGGTGTTTCCGGAGTGCTCGGCTGGTGCTTCCGGGGTCATTGGCACGGGTTTCTGGCATGTCTGAGAGGTGGTTCCTGCATGCCCGGCAAGTGATTCCGGAGTGTTCACCAAGTGGTTCTGGCATAGTCGGCAGGTGATTTTGGCATGTCCGGCAGGTGGTTCAGGCGAGTTGAGCAGGTGGTTCCAACGTGCTTGGCAGGTGCTTCCGGCGTCTCCGGCACGTGTTTCTGGCACATCTGACAGGTGGTTCCGGCATGCCCGAAAGGTGATTCCGGTCTGTCCGGTAGGTGGTTCCAGCCTGCACGGCATGTGGTCCTGGTACGTCTCAGAGGTGGTTGCGTATGCCCAACAGGTGATTCCGGACTGTCCGCCACGTGCTTCTGGCACGTCTGAGAGGTGGTTCCATCATGCTAGGCAGGTCATCCCAGAGAGTCCTCCAAGTGGTTCTGGCATAACACGCAGGTGATTTTCGCGTGTCTGGCAGGTTGTTCCGTTGTGCTTGGCAGGTGGTTCAGGCTTGGCCGTCACGTGGTTCCAGTCTGTCCAGGACATGTTTCCAGCTTCTCCGGCAGGTGGTTCTGGTACGTCTGAGAGGTGGTTCCGCCATGGCTGGCAGGTGATTCCGGACCGTCCCCCAGGTGGTTCTGGCATAGCCAGCAGTTGATATTGGCCTGTCCGGCAGGTGGTTCCAGCGAGTCGAACAGGTGGCTCCGGCGTGCTCGGCAGGTGGTTCCGGTCTGTCCGGTAGGTGATTCCGGCGTGTCCGACACGTGCTTCCGGCACGTCTGAGAGGTGGTTCCGGCATGCGCGACAGGTGGTTTAGGAGTGTTCGCCAGGTGGTTCTGGCGTACCCGGCAGGTGATTTTGGCGTGTCCGGCAGGTGTTTCTGGCGAGTCGAGCAGGTGGCTCCGGCATGCTCGGCAGGTGCTTCCGGCGTCTCCGGCACGTGGTTCTGGTGTGTCTGAGAGCTGGTTCCGGCATGTCCGGCAGATGATTCCGGAGTGTCCGCCAAGTGGTTCTGGCATACCCGGCTGGTGATTTGGGCATGTCAGGTAGGTGGTTCAGGCGAGTCGAGCAGGTGGCTCCGGCGTGCTCGGCATGTTGTTCAGACGGGTCTGGCAAGTGTTTTCCGTCTGTTCGGGGTGTGGTTCCAGAATCTCATACACATGGTTCGGGCACGTCTGAGATGTGGTTCCGGCCGGCCCGACAGGTGTTTCCGCAGTGTCCGCCAAGCGGTTCTGGCATAGTTGGCAGGTGATTTTGGCATGACCGGCAGGTGGTTCCAGCAAGCCCGGCAGGTGATTCCGAAGTGTTCCCCAACTGGTTGTGGCGTAGCCGGCAGGTGATTTTTGCGTGTCCGGCAGGTGGTTCTGGCGAGTCGAGCAGGTGGTTCCGGCGTGCTCGGCAGGTGCTTCCGGGGTCATTGGCACGTGGTTCTGGCATATCTGAGAGGTGGTTCCGGCATGCCCGGCAGGTGATTCCGGAGTGTTCGCCAAGTGTTTCCGGCGTAGCCGGCAGGTGAATTTGCATGTCCAGTGGTCGTTCCGGCGGGTCGAGCCGGTGGTTCCGGCGTGTCCGGCAGGTGGTTCCGGTCTGTCCAGCAGGTGGTTCTGTGGTGTCCGGCACGAGGTTCAGTCTGAGAGGCTGTGCCGGCATGCCCCTCACGTGATTCCGGCTTGTCCCCGAAGTGGTGCTGGTGTAGCGGGCAGGTGATTTTGGCGTGTCTGGCAGGTGGTTCTGGTGAGATGAGCAGGTGGTTCCAACGTGCTTGGCAGGTGCTTCCGGCGTCTCCGGCACGTGTTTCTGGCACATCTGACAGGTGGTTCCGGCATGCCCGAAAGGTGATTCCGGTCTGTCCGGTACATGGTTCCAGCCTGCACGGCATGTGGTTCTGGTACGTCTCAGAGGTGGTTGCGCATGCCCAACAGGTGATTCCGGACTGTCCGCCACATGGTTCTGGCACGTCTGAGAGGTGGTTCCGGCATGCCCGGCAGGTCATCCCATAGAGTCCTCCAAGTGGTTCTGGCATAACACGCAGGTGATTTTGGCGTGTCCGGCAGGTTGTTCCGTTGTGCTTGGCAGGTGGTTCAGGCTTGGCCGGCAGGTGGTTCCAGACTGTCCAGGACGTGTTTCCAGCTTCTCCGGCAGGTGGTTCTGGTACGTCTGAGAGGTGGTTCCGCCATGGCTGGCAGGTGATTCCGGACCGTCCCACAGGTGGTTCTGGCATAGCCAGCAGTTGATATTGGCCTGTCCGGCAGGTGGTTCCAGCGAGTCGAACAGGTGGCTCCGGCGTTCTTGGCAGGTGGTTCCGGTCTGTCCGGTAGGTGTTTCCGGCGTGTCTGGCACGTGCTTCCGGCACGTCTGAGAGGTGGTTCCGGCATGCGCGGCAGGTGATTCCGTAGTGTCCGCCAGGTGGTTCTGGCATACCCGGCAGGTGATTTTGGCGTGTCCGGCAGGTGTTTCTGGCGAGTCGAGCAGGTGGCTCCGGCATGCTCGGCAGGTGCTTCCGGCGTCTCCGGCACTTGGTTCTGGTGTGTCTGAGAGCTGGTTCCGGCATGTCCGGCAGATGATTCCGGAGTGTCCGCCAAGTGGTTCTGGCATACCCAGCAGGTGATTTTGGCGTGTCAGGGAGGTGGTACCGGTGAGTCGAGCAGGTGGTTCCGGCGTGCTCAGCAGGTGGTTCAGGCGGTTCTGGCAGGTGGTATCCGTCTGTTCGGGGTGTGGTTCCAGCATCTCATGAACACGTTTCTGGCACGTCTGAGATGTGGTTCCAGCTGGCCCGACAGGTGTTTCCGCAGTATCCGCCAAGCAGTTCTGGCGTAGTTGGCAGGTGATTTTGGCATGACTGGCAGGTGGTTCCAGCAAACCTGGCAGGTGATTCCAAAGTGTTCACCAACTGGTTGTGGCGTAGCCGGCAGGTGATTTTTGCGTGATCGGCAGGTGGTTCTGGCGAGTCGAGCAGGTGGTTCCGGCGTGCTCGGCTGGTGCTTCCGGGGTCATTGGCACGGGGTTCTGGCATGTCTGAGAGGTGGTTCCTGCATGCCCGGCAAGTGATTCCGGAGTGTTCGCCAAGTGGTTCTGGCATAGTCGGCAGGTGATTTTGGCATGTCCGGCAGGTGGTTCAGGCGAGTTGAGCAGGTGGTTCCAACGTGCTTGGCAGGTGCTTCCGGCGTCTCCGGCACGTGTTTCTGGCACATCTGACAGGTGGTTCCGGCATGCCCGAAAGGTGATTCCGGTCTGTCCGGTAGGTGGTTCCAGCCTGCACGGCATGTGGTTCTGGTACGTCTCAGGGGTGGTTGCGCATGCCCAACAGGTGATTCCGGACTGTCCGCCACATGGTTCTGGCACGTCTGAGAGGTGGTTCCGGCATGCCCGGCAGGTCATCCCAGAGAGTCCTCCAAGTGGTTCTGGCATAACACGCAGGTGATTTTGGTGGGTCTGGCAGGTTGTTCTGTTGTTCTTGGCAGGTGGTTCAGGCTTGGCCGTCACGTGGTTCTAGTCTGTCCAGGACGTGTTTCCAGCTTCTCCGGCAGCTGGTTCTGGTACGTCTGAGAGGTGGTTCCGCCATGGCTGGCAGGTGATTCCGGACCTTCCCCCAGGTGGTTCTGGCATAGCCAGCAGTTGATATTGGCCTGTCCGGCAGGTGGTTCCAGCGAGTCGAACAGGTGGCTCCGGCGTGCTCGGCAGGTGGTTCCGGTCTGTCCGGTAGGTGATTCCGGCGTGTCCGGCACGTGCTTCCGGCACGTCTGAGAGGTGGTTCCGGCATGCGCGACAGGTGGTTTCGGAGTGTCCGCCAGGTGGTTCCTGCGTACCCGGCAGGTGATTTTGGCGTGTCCGGCAGGTGTTTCTGGCGAGTCGAGCAGGTGGCTCCGGCATGCTCGGCAGTTGCTTCCGGCGTCTCCGGCACTTGCTTCTGGTGTGTCTGAGAGCTGGTTCCGGCATGTCCGGCAGATGATTCCGGAGTGTCCGCCAAGTGGTTCTGGCATACCCAGCAAGTGATTTTGGCGTGTCAGGGAGGTGGTACCGGTGAGTCGAGCAGGTGGTTCCGGCGTGCTCAGCAGTTGGTTCAGGCGGTTCTGGCAGGTGGTATCCGTCTGTTCGGGGTGTGGTTACAGCATCTCATGAACACGTTTCTGGCACGTCTGAGATGTGGTTCCGGCCGGGCCGACAGGTGTTTCCACAGTGTCCGCCAAGTGGTACTGGCGTAGTTGGCAGGTGATTTTGGCATGACCGGCAGGTGGTTCCAGCAAGCCCGGCAGGTGATTCCGAAGTGTTCCCCAAATGGTTGTGGCGTAGCCGGCAGGTGATTTTTGCGTGATCGGCAGGTGGTTCTGGCGAGTCGAGCAGGTGGTTCCGGCATGCTCGGCTGGTGCTTCCGGGGTCATTGGCACGGGGTTCTGGCATGTCTGAGAGGTGGTTCCTGCATGCCCGGCAAGTGATTCCGGAGTGTTCGCCAAGTGGTTCTGGCATAGTCGGCAGGTGATTTTGGCATGTCCGGCAGGTGGTTCAGGCGAGTTGAGCAGGTGGTTCCAACGTGCTTGGCAAGTGCTTCCGGCGTCTCCGGCACGTGTTTCTGGCACATCTGACTGGTGGTTCCGGCATGCCCGAAAGGTGATTCCGGTCTGTCCGGTAGGTGGTTCCAGCCTGCACGGCATGTGGTTCTGGTACGTCTCAGAGGTGGTTGCGCATGCCCAACAGGTGATTCCGGACTGTCCGCCACATGGTTCTGGCACGTCTGAGAGGTGGTTCCGGCATGCCCGGCAGGTCATCCCAGAGAGTCCTCCAAGTGGTTCTGGCATAACACGCAGGTGATTTTGGCGTGTCTGGCAGGTTGTTCCGTTGTGCTTGGCAGGTGGTTCAGGCTTGGCCGGCAGGTGGTTCCAGACTGTCCAGGACGTGTTTCCAGCTTCTCCGGCAGGTGGTTCTGGTACGTCTGAGAGGTGGTTCCGCCATGGCTGGCAGGTGATTCCGGACCGTCCCCCAGGTGGTTCTGGCATAGCCAGCAGTTGATATTGGCCTGTCCGGAAGGTGGTTCCAGCAAGTCGAACAGGTGGCTCCGGCGTGCTCGGCAGGTGGTTCTGGTCTGTCCGGTAGGTGATTCCGGCGTGTCCGGCACGTGCTTCCGGCACGTCTGAGAGGTGGTTCCGGCATGCGCGACAGGTGATTTCGGAGTGTCCGCCAGGTGGTTCTGGCGTACCCGGCAGGTGATTTTGGCGTGTCCGGCAGGTGTTTCTGGCGAGTCGAGCAGGTGGCTCCGGCATGCTCGGCAGGTGCTTCCGGCGTCTCCGGCACGTGGTTCTGGTGTGTCTGAGAGCTGGTTCCGGCATGTCCGGCAGATGATTCCGGAGTGTCCGCCAAGTGGTTCTGGCATACCCGGCTGGTGATTTGGGCATGTCAGGTAGGTGGTTCCGGCGAGTCGAGCAGGTGGCTCCGGCGTGCTCGGCAGGTTGTTCAGACGGGTCTGGCAGGTGTTTTCCGTCTGTTCGTGGTGTGGTTCCAGCATCTCATGCACATGGTTCGGGCACGTCTGAGATGTGGTTACGGCTGGCCCGACAGGTGTTTCCGCAGTGTCCGCCAAGCGGTTCTGGCGTAGTTGGCAGGTGATTTTGGCATGACCGGCAGGTGGTTCCAGCAAGCCCGGCAGGTGATTCCGAAGTGTTCCCCAACTGGTTGTGGCGTAGCCGGCAGGTGATTTTTGCGTGTCCGGCAGGTGGTTCTGGCGAGTCGAGCAGGTGGTTCCGGCGTGCTCGGCAGGTGCTTCCGGGGTCATTGGCACGTGGTTCTGGCATATCTGAGAGGTGGTTCCGGCATGCCCGGCAGGTGATTCCGGAGAGTTCGCCAAGTATTTCCGGCGTAGCCGGCAGGTGATTTTGCATGTCCAGCGGTCGTTCCGGCGGGTCGAGCCGGTGGTTCCGGCGTGTCCGGCAGGTGGTTCCGGTCTGTCCGGCAGGTGGTTCTGTGGTGTCCGGCACGAGGTTCAGTCTGAGAGGCTGTGCCGGCATGCCCCTCACGTGATTCCGGCTTGTCCCCGAAGTGGTGCTGGTGTAGCGGGCAGGTGATTTTGGCGTGTCCGGCAGGTGGTTCAGGCGAGTTGAGCAGGTGGTTGCGACGTGCTCGGCAGGTGCTTCCGGCGTCTCCGGCACGTGTTTCTGGCACATCTGACTGGTGGTTCCGGCATGCCCAAAAGTTGATTCCTGTCTGTCCGGTAGGTGGTTCCGGCGTGCACGGCACGTGGTTCTGGTACGTCTCAGAGGTGGTTGCGTATGCCCAACAGGTGATTCCGGACTGTACGCCACGTGCTTCTGGCACGTCTGAGAGGTGGTTCCAACATGCCCGGCAGGTCATTTCGGAGAGTCGTCCAAGTGGTTCTGGCGTAGCCCGCAGGTGATTTTGGCGTGTCTGGCAGGTTGTTCCGTTGTGCTTGGCAGGTGGTTCAGGCTTGGCCGGCAGGTGGTTCCAGACTGTCCAGGACGTGTTTCCAGCTTCTCTGGCAGGTGGTTCTGGTACGTCTGAGAGGTGGTTCCGCCATGGCTGGCAGGTGATTCCGGACCGTCCCACAGGTGGTTCTGGCATAGCCAGCAGTTGATATTGGCCTGTCCGGCAGGTGGTTCCAGCGAGTCGAACAGGTGGCTCCGGCGTTCTTGGCAGGTGGTTCCGGTCTGTCCGGGAGGTGTTTCCGGCGTGTCTGGCACGTGCTTCCGGCACGTCTGAGAGGTGGTTCCGGCATGCGCGGCAGGTGATTCCGTAGTGTCCGCCAGGTGGTTCTGGCATACCCGGCAGGTGATTTTGGCGTGTCCGGCAGGTGTTTCTGGCGAGTCGAGCAGGTGGCTCCGGCATGCTCGGCAGGTGCTTCCGGCGTCTCCGGCACTTGGTTCTGGTGTGTCTGAGAGCTGGTTCCGGCATGTCCGGCAGATGATTCCGGAGTGTCCGCCAAGTGGTTCTGGCATACCCAGCAGGTGATTTTGGCGTGTCAGGGAGGTGGTACCGGTGAGTCGAGCAGGTGGTTCCGGCGTGCTCAGCAGGTGGTTCAGGCGGTTCTGGCAGGTGGTATCCGTCTGTTCGGGGTGTGGTTCCAGCATCTCATGAACACGTTTCTGGCACGTCTGAGATGTGGTTCCAGCTGGCCCGACAGGTGTTTCCGCAGTGTCCGCCAAGCAGTTCTGGCGTAGTTGGCAGGTGATTTTGGCATGACTGGCAGGTGGTTCCAGCAAACCTGGCAGGTGATTCCTAAGTGTTCACCAACTGGTTGTGGCGTAGCCGGCAGGTGATTTTTGCGTGATCGGCAGGTGGTTCTGGCTAGTCGAGCAGGTGGTTCCGGCGTGCTCGGCTGGTGCTTCCGGGGTCATTGGCACGGGGTTCTGGCATGTCTGAGAGGTGGTTCCTGCATGCCCGGCAAGTGATTCCGGAGTGTTCGCCAAGTGGTTCTGGCATAGTCGGCAGGTGATTTTGGCATGTCCGGCAGGTGGTTCAGGCGAGTTGAGCAGGTGGTTCCAACGTGCTTGGCAGGTGCTTCCGGCGTCTCCGGCACGTGTTTCTGGCACATCTGACAGGTGGTTCCGGCATGCCCGAAAGGTGATTCCGGTCTGTCCGGTGGGTGGTTCCAGCCTGCACGGCATGTGGTTCTGGTACGTCTCAGAGGTGGTTGCGCATGCCCAACAGGTGATTCCGGACTGTCCGCCACATGGTTCTGGCACGTCTGAGAGGTGGTTCCGGCATGCCCGGCAGGTCATCCCAGAGAGTCCTCCAAGTGGTTCTGGCATAACACGCAGGTGATTTTGGCGTGTCTGGCAGGTTGTTCCGTTGTGCTTGGCAGGTGGTTCAGGCTTGGCCGGCAGGTGGTTCCAGACTGTCCAGGACGTGTTTCCAGCTTCTCCGGCAGGTGGTTCTGATACGTCTGAGAGGTGGTTCCGCCATGGCTGGCAGGTGATTCCGGACCGTCCCCCAGGTGGTTCTGGCATAGCCAGCAGTTGATATTGGCCTGTCCGGCAGGTGGTTCCAGCGAGTCGAACAGGTGGCTCCGGCGTGCTCGGCAGGTGGTTCCGGTCTGTCCGGTAGGTGATTCCGGCGTGTCCGGCACGTGCTTCCGGCACGTCTGAGAGGTGGTTCCGGCATGCGCGACAGGTGATTTCGGAGTGTCCGCCAGGTGGTTGTGGCGCACCAGGCAGGTGATTTTGGCGTGTCCGGCAGGTGTTTCTGGCGAGTCGAGCAGGTGGCTCCGGCATGCTCGGCAGGTGCTTCCGGCGTCTCCGGCACGTGGTTCTGGTGTGTCTGAGAGCTGGTTCCGGCATGTCCGGCAGATGATTCCGGAGTGTCCGCCAAGTGGTTCTGGCATACCCGGCTGGTGATTTGGGCATGTCAGGTAGGTGGTTCCGGCGAGTCGAGCAGGTGGCTCCGGCGTGCTCGGCAGGTTGTTCAGACGGGTCTGGCAAGTGTTTTCCGTCTGTTCGGGGTGTGGTTCCAGCATCTCATGCACATGGTTCGGGCACGTCTGAGATGTGGTCCCGGCGGGCCCGACAGGTGTTTCCACAGTGTCCGCCAAGTGGTACTGGCGTAGTTGGCAGGTGATTTTGGCATGACCGGCAGGTGGTTCCAGCAAGCCCGGCAGGTGATTCCGAAGTGTTCCCCAACTGGTTGTGGCGTAGCCGGCAGGTGATTTTTGCGTGATCGGCAGGTGGTTCTGGCGAGTCGAGCAGGTGGTTCCGGCGTGCTCGGCTGGTGCTTCCGGGGTCATTGGCACGGGGTTCTGGCATGTCTGAGAGGTGGTTCCTGCATGCCCGGCAAGTGATTCCGGAGTGTTCGCCAAGTGGTTCTGGCATAGTCGGCAGGTGATTTTGGCATGTCCGGCAGGTGGTTCAGGCGAGTTGAGCAGGTGGTTCCAACGTGCTTGGCAGGTGCTTCCGGCGTCTCCGGCACGTGTTTCTGGCACATCTGACAGGTGGTTCCGGCATACCCGAAAGGTGATTCCGGTCTGTCCGGTAGATGGTTCCAGCCTGCACGTCATGTGGTTCTGCTACGTCTCAGAGGTGGTTGCGCATGCCCAACAGGTGATTCCGGACTGTCCGCCACATGGTTCTGGCACGTCTGAGAGGTGGTTCCGGCATGCCCGGCAGGTCATCCCAGAGAGTCCTCCAAGTGGTTCTGGCATAACACGCAGGTGATTTTGGCGTGTCTGGCAGGTTGTTCCGTTGTGCTTGGCAGGTGGTTCAGGCTTGGCCGGCAGGTGGTTCCAGACTGTCCAGGACGTGTTTCCAGCTTCTCCGGCAGGTGGTTCTGGTACGTCTGAGAGGTGGTTCCGCCATGGCTGGCAGGTGATTCCGGACCGTCCCCCAGGTGGTTCTGGCATAGCCAGCAGTTGATATTGGCCTGTCCGGCAGGTGGTTCCAGCGAGTCGAACAGGTGGCTCCGGCGTGCTCGGCAGGTGGTTCCGGTCTGTCCGGTAGGTGATTCCGGCGTGTCCGGCACGTGCTTCCGGCACGTCTGAGAGGTGGTTCCGGCATGCGCGACAGGTGATTTCGGAGTGTCCGCCAGGTGGTTCTGGCGTACCCGGCAGGTGATTTTGGCGTGTCCGGCAGGTGTTTCTGGCGAGTCGAGCAGGTGGCTCCGGCATGCTCGGCAGGTGCTTCCGGCGTCTCCGGCACTTGGTTCTGGTGTGTCTGAGAGCTGGTTCCGGCATGTCCGGCAGATGATTCCGGAGTGTCCGCCAAGTGGTTCTGGCATACCCGGCTGGTGATTTGGGCATGTCAGGTAGGTGGTTCCGGCGAGTCGAGCAGGTGGCTCCGGCGTGCTCGGCAGGTTGTTCAGACGGGTCTGGCAAGTGTTTTCCGTCTGTTCGGGGTGTGGTTCCAGCATCTCATGCTCATGGTTCGGGCACGTCTGAGATGTGGTTCCGGCGGGCCCGACAGGTGTTTCCACAGTGTCCGCCAAGTGGTACTGGCGTAGTTGGCAGGTGATTTTGGCATGACCGGCAGGTGGTTCCAGCAAGCCCGGCAGGTGATTCCGAAGTGTTCCCCAACTGGTTGTGGCGTAGCCGGCAGGTGATTTTTGCGTGTCTGGCAGGTGGTTCTGGCGAGTCGAGCAGGTGGTTCCGGCGTGCTCGGCAGGTGCTTCCGGGGTCATTGGCACGTGGTTCTGGCATATCTGAGAGGTGGTTCCGGCATGCCCGGCAGGTGATTCCGGAGTGTTCGCCAAGTGTTTCCGGCGTAGCCGGCAGATGATTTTGCATGTCCAGCGGTTGTTCCGGCGGGTCGAGCCGGTGGTTCCGGCGTGTCCGGCATGTGGTTCCGGTCTGTCCGGCAGGTGGTTCTGTGGTGTCCGGCACGAGGTTCAGTCTGAGAGGCTGTGCCGGCATGCCCCTCACGTGATTCCGGCTTGTCCCCGAAGTGGTGCTGGTGTAGCGGGCAGGTGATTTTGGCGTGTCCGGCAGGTGGTTCAGGCGAGTTGAGCAGGTGGTTGCGACGTGCTCGGCAGGTGCTTCCGGCGTCTCCGGCACATGTTTCTGGCACATCTGACTGGTGGTTCCGGCATGCCCAAAAGTTGATTCCGGTCTGTCCGGTAGGTGGTTCCGGCGTGCACGGCACGTTGTTCTGGTACGTGTCAGAGGTGGTTGCGTATGCCCAACAGGTGATTCCGGACTGTCCGCCACGTGCTTCTGGCGCGTCTGAGAGGTGGTTCCAACATGCCCGGCAGGTCATTTCGGAGAGTCGTCCAAGTGGTTCTGGCGTAGCCCGCAGGTGATTTTGGCGTGTCCGGCAGGTGTTTCTGGCGAGTCGATCATGTGGCTCCGGCATGCTCGGCAGATGCTTCCGGCGTCTCCGGCACTTGGTTCGGGTGTGTCTGAGAGCTGGTTCCGGCATGTCCGGCAGATGATTCCGGAGTGTCCGCCAAGTGGTTCTGGCATACCCAGCAGGTGATTTTGGCGTGTCAGGGAGGTGGTACCGGTGAGTCGAGCAGGTGGTTCCGGCGTGCTCAGCAGGTGGTTCAGGCGGTTCTGGCAGGTGGTATCCGTCTGTTCGGGGTGTGGTTCCAGCATCTCATGAACACGTTTCTGGCACGTCTGAGATTTGGTTCCAGCCGGGCCGACAGGTGTTTCCGCAGTGTCCGCCAAGTGGTTCTGGCGTAGTTGGCAGGTGATTTTGGCATGACTGGCAGGTGGTTCCAGCTAGCCTGGCAGGTGATTCCAAAGTGTTCACCAACTGGTTGTGGCGTAGCCGGCAGGTGATTTTTGCGTGATCGGCAGGTGGTTCTGGCGAGTCGAGCAGGTGGTTCCGGCGTGCTCGGCTGGTGCTTCCGGGGTCATTGGCACGGGGTTCTGGCATGTCTGAGAGGTGGTTCCTGCATGCCCGGCAAGTGATTCCGGAGTGTTCGCCAAGTGGTTCTGGCATAGTCGGCAGGTGATTTTGGCATGTCCGGCAGGTGGTTCAGGCGAGTTGAGCAGGTGGTTCCAACGTGCTTGGCAGGTGCTTCCGGCATCTCCGGCACGTGTTTCTGGCACATCTGACAGGTGGTTCCGGCATGCCCGAAAGGTGATTCCGGTCTGTCCGGTAGGTGGTTCCAGCCTGCACGGCATGTGGTTCTGGTACGTCTCAGAGGTGGTTGCGCATGCCCAACAGGTGATTCCGGACTGTCCGCCACATGGTTCTGGCACGTCTGAGAGGTGGTTCCGGCATGCCCGGCAGGTCATCCCAGAGAGTCCTCCAAGTGGTTCTGGCATAACACGCAGGTGATTTTGGCGTGTCTGGCAGGTTGTTCCGTTGTGCTTGGCAGGTGGTTCAGGCTTGGCCGGCAGGTGGTTCCAGACTGTCCAGGACGTGTTTCCAGCTTCTCCGGCAGGTGGTTCTGGTACGTCTGAGAGGTGGTTCCGCCATGGCTGGCAGGTGATTCCGCACCTTCCCCCAGGTGGTTCTGGCATAGCCAGCAGTTGATATTGGCCTGTCCGGCAGGTGGTTCCAGCGAGTCGAACAGGTGGCTCCGGCGTGCTCGGCAGGTGGTTCCGGTCTGTCCGGTAGGTGATTCCGGCGTGTCCGGCACGTGCTTCCGGCACGTCTGAGAGGTGGTTCCGGCATGCGCGACAGGTGATTTCGGAGTGTCCGCCAGGTGGTTCTGGCGTACCCGGCAGGTGATTTTGGCGTGTCCGGCAGGTGTTTCTGGCGAGTCGAGCAGGTGGCTCCGGCATGCTCGGCAGGTGCTTCCGGCGTCTCCGGCACGTGGTTCTGGTGTGTCTGAGAGCTGGTTCCGGCATGTCCGGCAGATGATTCCGGAGTGTCCGCCAAGTGGTTCTGGCATACCCGGCTGGTGATTTGGGCATGTCAGGTAGGTGGTTCCGGCGAGTCGAGCAGGTGGCTCCGGCGTGCTCGGCAGGTTGTTCAGACGGGTCTGGCAGGTGTTTTCCGTCTGTTCGGGGTGTGGTTCCAGCATCTCATGCACACGGTTCTGGCACGTCTGAGATGTGGTTCCGGCCGGCCCGACAGGTGTTTCCACAGTGTCCGCCAAGTGGTACTGGCGTAGTTGGCAGGTGATTTTGGCATGACCGGCAGGTGGTTCCAGCAAGCCCGGCAGGTGATTCCGAAGTGTTCCCCAACTGGTTGTGGCGTAGCCGGCAGGTGATTTTTGCGTGTCCGGCAGGTGGTTCTGGCGAGTCGAGCAGGTGGTTCCAGCGTGCTCGGCAGGTGCTTCTGGGGTCATTGGCACGTGGTTCTGGCATATCTGAGAGGTGGTTCCGGCATGCCCGGCAGGTGATTCCGGAGTGTTCGCCAAGTGTTTCCGGCGTAGCCGGCAGGTGATTTTGCATGTCCAGCGGTCGTTCCGGCGGGTCGAGCCGGTGGTTCCGGCGTGTCCGGCATGTGGTTCCGGTCTGTCCGGCAGGTGGTTCTGTGGTGTCCGGCACGAGGTTCAGTCTGAGAGGCTGTGCCGGCATGCCCCTCACGTGATTCCGGCTTGTCCCCGAAGTGGTGCTGGTGTAGCGGGCAGGTGATTTTGGCGTGTCCGGCAGGTGGTTCAGGCGAGTTGAGCAGGTGGTTGCGACGTGCTCGGCAGGTGCTTCCGGCGTCTCCGGCACGTGTTTCTGGCACATCTGACTGGTGGTTCCGGCATGCCCAAAAGTTGATTCCGGTCTGTCCGGTAGGTGGTTCCGGCGTGCACGGCACGTGGTTCTGGTACGTGTCAGAGGTGGTTGCGTATGCCCAACAGGTGATTCCGGACTGTCAGCCACGTGCTTCTGGCACGTCTGAGAGGTGGTTCCAACATGCTCGGCAGGTCATTTCGGAGAGTCGTCCAAGTGGTTGTGGCGTAGCCCGCAGGTGATTTTGGCGTGTCCGGCAGGTGGTTCCGCCGTGCTCGGCAGGTGGTTCAGGCATGGCCGTCACGTGGTTCCAGTCTGTCCAGGACGTGTTTCCAGCTTCTCCGGCAGATGGTTCTGGTACGTCTGAGAGGTGGTTCCGCCATGGCTGGCAGGTGATTCCGGACCGTCCCCCAGGTGGTTCTGGCATAGCCAGCAGTTGATATTGGCCTGTCCGGCAGGTGGTTCCAGCGAGTCGAACAGGTGGCTCCGGCGTGCTCGGCAGGTGGTTCCGGTCTGTCCGGTAGGTGATTCCGGCGTGTCCGGCACGTGCTTCCGGCACGTCTGAGAGGTGGTTCCGGCATGCGCGACAGGTGATTTCGGAGTGTCCGCCAGGTGGTTCTGGCGTACCCGGCAGGTGATTTTGGCGTGTCCGGCAGGTGTTTCTGGCGAGTCGATCAGGTGGCTCCGGCATGCTCGGCAGGTGCTTCCGGCGTCTCCGGCACTTGGTTCGGGTGTGTCTGAGAGCTGGTTCCGGCATGTCCGGCAGATGATTCCGGAGTGTCCGCCAAGTGGTTCTGGCATACCCAGCAGGTGATTTTGGCGTGTCAGGGAGGTGGTACCGGTGAGTCGAGCAGGTGGTTCCGGCGTGCTCAGCAGGTGGTTCAGGCGGTTCTGGCAGGTGGTATCCGTCTGTTCGGGGTGTGGTTCCAGCATCTCATGAACACGTTTCTGGCACGTCTGAGATGTGGTTCCAGCCGGCCCGACAGGTGTTTCCGCAGTGTCCACCAAGCGGTTCTGGCGTAGTTGGCAGGTGATTTTGGCATGACCGGCAGGTGGTTCCAGCAAGCCCGGCAGGTGATTCCGAAGTGTTCCCCAACTGGTTGTGGCGTAGCCGGCAGGTGATTTTTGCGTGTCGGGCAGGTGGTTCTGGCGAGTCGAGCAGGTGGTTCCGGCGTGCTCGGCTGGTGCTTCCGGGGTCATTGGCACGGGGTTCTGGCATGTCTGAGAGGTGGTTCCTGCATGCCCGGCAAGTGATTCCGGAGTGTTCGCCAAGTGGTTCTGGCATAGTCGGCAGGTGATTTTGGCATGTCCGGCAGGTGGTTCAGGCGAGTTGAGCAGGTGGTTCCAAAGTGCTTGGCAGGTGCTTCCGGCGTCTCCGGCACGTGTTTCTGGCACATCTGACAGGTGGTTCCGGCATGCCCGAAAGGTGATTCCGGTGTGTCCGGTAGGTGGTTCCAGCCTGCACGGCATGTGGTTCTGGTACGTCTCAGAGGTGGTTGCGCATGCCCAACAGGTGATTCCGGACTGTCCGCCACATGGTTCTGGCACGTCTGAGAGGTGGTTCCGGCATGCCCGGCAGGTCATCCCAGAGAGTCCTCCAAGTGGTTCTGGCATAACACGCAGGTGATTTTGGCATGTCTGGCAGGTTGTTCCGTTGTGCTCGGCAGGTGGTTCAGGCTTGGCAGGCAGGTGGTTCCAGACGTTCCAGGACGTGTTTCCAGCTTCTCCGGCAGGTGGTTCTGGTACGTCTGAGAGGTGGTTCCGCCATGGCTGGCAGGCGATTCCGGACCGTCCCCCAGGTGGTTCTGGCATAGCCAGCAGTTGATATTGGCCTGTCCGGCAGGTGGTTCCAGCGAGTCGAACAGGTGGCTCCGGTGTGCTCGGCAGGTGGTTCCGGTCTGTCCGGTAGGTGATTCCGGCGTGTCCGGCACGTGCTTCCGGCACGTCTGAGAGATGGTTCCGGCATGTGCGACAGGTGATTTCGGAGTGTCCGCCAGGTGGTTCTGGCGTACCCGGCAGGTGATTTTGGCGTGTCCGGCAGGTGTTTCTGGCGAGTCGAGCAGGTGGCTCCGGCATGCTCGGCAGGTGCTTCCGGCGTCTCCGGCACTTGGTTCTGGTGTGTCTGAGAGCTGGTTCCGGCATGTCCGGCAGATGATTCCGGAGTGTCCGCCAAGTGGTTCTGGCATACCCGGCTGGTGATTTGGGCATGTCAGGTAGGTGGTTCCGGCGAGTCGAGCAGGTGGCTCCGGCGTGCTCGGCAGGTTGTTCAGACTGGTCTGTCAAGTGTTTTCCGTCTGTTCGGGGTGTGGTTCCAGCATCTCATGCTCATGGTTCGGGCACGTCTGAGATGTGGTTCCGGCGGGCCCGACAGGTGTTTCCACAGTGTCCGCCAAGTGGTACTGGCGTAGTTGGCAGGTGATTTTGGCATGACCGGCAGGTGGTTCCAGCAAGCCCGGCAGGTGATTCCGAAGTGTTCCCCAACTGGTTGTGGCGTAGCCGGCAGGTGATTTTTGCGTGTCCGGCAGGTGGTTCTGGCGAGTCGAGCAGGTGGTTCCGGCGTGCTCGGCAGGTGCTTCCGGGGTCATTGGCACGTGGTTCTGGCATATCTGAGAGGTGGTTCCGGCATGCCCGGCAGGTGATTCCGGAGTGTTCGCCAAGTGTTTCCGGCGTAGCCGGCAGATGATTTTGCATGTCCAGCGGTTGTTCCGGCGGGTCGAGCCGGTGGTTCCGGCGTGTCCGGCATGTGGTTCCGGTCTGTCCGGCAGGTGGTTCTGTGGTGTCCGGCACGAGGTTCAGTCTGAGAGGCTGTGCCGGCATGCCCCTCACGTGATTCCGGCTTGTCCCCGAAGTGGTGCTGGTGTAGCGGGCAGGTGATTTTGGCGTGTCCGGCAGGTGGTTCAGGCGAGTTGAGCAGGTGGTTGCGACGTGCTCGGCAGGTGCTTCCGGCGTCTCCGGCACATGTTTCTGGCACATCTGACTGGTGGTTCCGGCATGCCCAAAAGTTGATTCCGGTCTGTCCGGTAGGTGGTTCCGGCGTGCACGGCACGTTGTTCTGGTCCGTGTCAGAGGTGGTTGCGTATGCCCAACAGGTGATTCCGGACTGTCCGCCACGTGCTTCTGGCACGTCTGAGAGGTGGTTCCGGCATGCCCGGCAGGTCATTTCGGAGAGTCGTCCAAGTGGTTGTGGCGTAGCCCGCAGGTGATTTTGGCGTGTCCGGCAGGTGCTTCTGGCGATTCGATCATGTGGCTCCGGCATGCTCGGCAGATGCTTCCGGCGTCTCCGGCACTTGGTTCGGGTGTGTCTGAGAGCTGGTTCCGGCATGTCCGGCAGATGATTCCGGAGTGTCCGCCAAGTGGTTCTGGCATACCCAGCAGGTGATTTTGGCGTGTCAGGGAGGTGGTACCGGTGAGTCGAGCAGGTGGTTCCGGCGTGCTCAGCAGGTGGTTCAGGCGGTTCTGGCAGGTGGTATCCGTCTGTTCGGGGTGTGGTTCCAGCATCTCATGAACACGTTTCTGGCACGTCTGAGATGTGGTTCCAGCCGGCCCGACAGGTGTTTCCGCAGTGTCCACCAAGTGGTTCTGGCGTAGTTGGCAGGTGATTTTGGCATGACCGGCAGGTGGTTCCAGCAAGCCCGGCAGGTGATTCCGAAGTGTTCACCAACTGGTTGTGGCGTAGCCGGCAGGTGATTTTTGCGTGATCGGGCAGGTGGTTCTGGCGAGTCGAGCAGGTGGTTCCGGCGTGCTCGGCTGGTGCTTCCGGGGTCATTGGCACGGGGTTCTGGCATGTCTGAGAGGTGGTTCCTGCATGCCCGGCAAGTGATTCCGGAGTGTTCGCCAAGTGGTTCTGGCATAGTCGGCAGGTGATTTTGGCATGTCCGGCAGGTGGTTCAGGCGAGTTGAGCAGGTGGTTCCAACGTGCTTGGCAGGTGCTTCCGGCGTCTCCGGCACGTGTTTCTGGCACATCTGACAGGTGGTTCCGGCATGCCCGAAAGGTGATTCCGGTCTGTCCGGTAGGTGGTTCCAGCCTGCACGGCATGTGGTTCTGGTACGTCTCAGAGGTGGTTGCGTATGCCCAACAGGTGATTCCGGACTGTCCGCCACGTGCTTCTGGCACGTCTGAGAGGTGGTTCCATCATGCCCGGCAGGTCATCCCAGAGAGTCCTCCAAGCGGTTCTGGCATAACACGCAGGTGATTTTGGCGTGTCTGGCAGGTTGTTCCGTTGTGCTTGGCAGGTGGTTCAGGCTTGGCCGTCACGTGGTTCCAGTCTGCCCAGGACGTGTTTCCAGCTACTCCGGCAGGTGGTTCTGGTACGTCTGAGAGGTGGTTCCGCCATGGCTGGCAGGTGATTCCGGACCTTCCCCCAGGTGGTTCTGGCAGAGCCAGCAGTTGATATTGGCCTGTCCGGCAGGTGGTTCCAGCGAGTCGTACAGGTGGCTCCGGCGTGCTCGGCAGGTGGTTCCGGTCTGTCCGGTAGGTGATTCCGGCGTGTCCGGCACGTGCTTCCGGCACGTCTGAGAGCTGGTTCCGGCATGCGCGAAAGGTGGTTTCGGAGTGTCCGCCAGGTGGTTCTGGCGTACCCGGCAGGTGATTTTGGCGTGTCCGGCAGGTGTTTCTGGCGAGTCGAGCAGGTGGCTCCGGCATGCTCGGCAGGTGCTTCCGGCGTCTCCGGCACGTGGTTCTGGTGTGTCTGAGAGCTGGTTCCGGCATGTCCGGCAGATGATTCCGGAGTGTCCGCCAAGTGGTTCTGGCATACCCGGCTGGTGATTTGGGCATGTCAGGTAGGTGGTTCCGGCGAGTCGAGCAGGTGGCTCCGGCGTGCTCGGCAGGTTGTTCAGACGGGTCTGGCAGGTGTTTTCCGTCTGTTCGTGGTGTGGTTCCAGAATCTCATGCACATGGTTCGGGCACGTCTGAGATGTGCTTCCGGCCGGCCCGACAGGTGTTTCCGCAGTGTCCGCCAAGCGGTTCTGGCGTAGTTGGCAGGTGATTTTGGCATGACCGGCAGGTGGTTCCAGCAAGCCCGGCAGGTGATTCCGAAGTGTTCCCCAACTGGTTGTGGCGTAGCCGGCAGGTGATTTTTGCGTGTCCGGCAGGTGGTTCTGGCGAGTCGAGCAGGTGGTTCCGGCGTGCTCGGCAGGTGCTTCCGGGGTCATTGGCACGTGGTTCTGGCATATCTGAGAGGTGGTTCCGGCATGCCCGGCAGGTGATTCCGGAGTGTTCGCCAAGTGTTTCCGGCGTAGCCGGCAGGTGATTTTGCATGTCCAGCGGTCGTTCTGGCGGGTCGAGCCGGTGGTTCCGGCGTGTCCGGCAGGTGGTTCCGGTCTGTCCGGCAGGTGGTTCTGTGGTGTCCGGCACGAGGTTCAGTCTGAGAGGCTGTGCCGGCATGCCCCTGACGTGATTCCGGCTTGTCCCCGAAGTGGTGCTGGTGTAGCGGGCAGGTGATTTTGGCGTGTCCGGCAGGTGGTTCAGGCGAGTTGAGCAGGTGGTTGCGACGTGCTCGGCAGGTGCTTCCGGCGTCTCCGGCACGTGTTTCTGGCACATCTGACTGGTGGTTCCGGCATGCCCAAAAGTTGATTCCTGTCTGTCCGGTAGGTGGTTCCGGCGTGCACGGCACGTGGTTCTGGTACGTCTCAGAGGTGGTTGCGTATGCCCAACAGGTGATTCCGGACTGTACGCCACGTGCTTCTGGCACGTCTGAGAGGTGGTTCCAACATGCCCGGCAGGTCATTTCGGAGAGTCGTCCAAGTGGTTCTGGCGTAGCCCGCAGGTGATTTTGGCGTGTCTGGCAGGTTGTTCCGTTGTGCTTGGCAGGTGGTTCAGGCTTGGCCGGCAGGTGGTTCCAGACTGTCCAGGACGTGTTTCCAGCTTCTCTGGCAGGTGGTTCTGGTACGTCTGAGAGGTGGTTCCGCCATGGCTGGCAGGTGATTCCGGACCGTCCCACAGGTGGTTCTGGCATAGCCAGCAGTTGATATTGGCCTGTCCGGCAGGTGGTTCCAGCGAGTCGAACAGGTGGCTCCGGCGTTCTTGGCAGGTGGTTCCGGTCTGTCCGGTAGGTGTTTCCGGCGTGTCTGGCACGTGCTTCCGGCACGTCTGAGAGGTGGTTCCGGCATGCGCGGCAGGTGATTCCGTAGTGTCCGCCAGGTGGTTCTGGCATACCCGGCAGGTGATTTTGGCGTGTCCGGCAGGTGTTTCTGGCGAGTCGAGCAGGTGGCTCCGGCATGCTCGGCAGGTGCTTCCGGCGTCTCCGGCACTTGGTTCTGGTGTGTCTGAGAGCTGGTTCCGGCATGTCCGGCAGATGATTCCGGAGTGTCCGCCAAGTGGTTCTGGCATACCCAGCAGGTGATTTTGGCGTGTCAGGGAGGTGGTACCGGTGAGTCGAGCAGGTGGTTCCGGCGTGCTGAGCAGGTGGTTCAGGCGGTTCTGGCAGGTGGTATCCGTCTGTTCGGGGTGTGGTTCCAGCATCTCATGAACACGTTTCTGGCACGTCTGAGATGTGGTTCCAGCTGGCCCGACAGGTGTTTCCGCAGTGTCCGCCAAGCAGTTCTGGCGTAGTTGGCAGGTGATTTTGGCATGACTGGCAGGTGGTTCCAGCAAACCTGGCAGGTGATTCCTAAGTGTTCACCAACTGGTTGTGGCGTAGCCGGCAGGTGATTTTTGCGTGATCGGCAGGTGGTTCTGGCTAGTCGAGCAGGTGGTTCCGGCGTGCTCGGCTGGTGCTTCCGGGGTCATTGGCACGGGGTTCTGGCATGTCTGAGAGGTGGTTCCTGCATGCCCGGCAAGTGATTCCGGAGTGTTCGCCAAGTGGTTCTGGCATAGTCGGCAGGTGATTTTGGCATGTCCGGCAGGTGGTTCAGGCGAGTTGAGCAGGTGGTTCCAACGTGCTTGGCAGGTGCTTCCGGCGTCTCCGGCACGTGTTTCTGGCACATCTGACAGGTGGTTCCGGCATGCCCGAAAGGTGATTCCGGTCTGTCCGGTAGGTGGTTCCAGCCTGCACGGCATGTGGTTCTGGTACGTCTCAGAGGTGGTTGCGCATGCCCAACAGGTGATTCCGGACTGTCCGCCACATGGTTCTGGCACGTCTGAGAGGTGGTTCCGGCATGCCCGGCAGGTCATCCCAGAGAGTCATCCAAGTGGTTCTGGCATAACACGCAGGTGATTTTGGCGTGTCTGGCAGGTTGTTCCGTTGTTCTTGGCAGGTGGTTCAGGCTTGGCCGTCACGTGGTTCCAGACTGTCCAGGACGTGTTTCCAGCTTCTCCGGCAGGTGGTTCTGGTACGTCTGAGAGGTGGTTCCGCCATGGCTGGCAGGTGATTCCGGACCGTCCCCCAGGTGGTTCTGGCATAGCCAGCAGTTGATATTGGCCTGTCCGGCAGGTGGTTCCAGCGAGTCGAACAGGTGGCTCCGGCGTGCTCGGCAGGTGGTTCCGGTCTGTCCGGTAGGTGATTCCGGCGTGTCCGGCACGTGCTTCCGGCACGTCTGAGAGGTGGTTCCGGCATGCGCGACAGGTGATTTCGGAGTGTCCGCCAGGTGGTTCTGGCGTACCCGGCAGGTGATTTTGGCGTGTCCGGCAGGTGTTTCTGGCGAGTCGAGCAGGTGGCTCCGGCATGCTCGGCAGGTGCTTCCGGCGTCTCCGGCACGTGGTTCTGGTGTGTCTGAGAGCTGGTTCCGGCATGTCCGGCAGATGATTCCGGAGTGTCCGCCAAGTGGTTCTGGCATACCCGGCTGGTGATTTGGGCATGTCAGGTAGGTGGTTCCGGCGAGTCGAGCAGGTGGCTCCGGCGTGCTCGGCAGGTTGTTCAGACGGGTCTGGCAGGTGTTTTCCGTCTGTTCGTGGTGTGGTTCCAGCATCTCATGCACATGGTTCGGGCACGTCTGAGATGTGGTTCCGGCCGGCCCGACAGGTGTTTCCGCAGTGTCCGCCAAGTGGTACTGGCGTAGTTGGCAGGTGATTTTGGCATGACCGGCAGGTGGTTCCAGCAAGCCCGGCAGGTGATTCCGAAGTGTTCCCCAACTGGTTGTGGCGTAGCCGGCAGGTGATTTTTGCGTGTCCGGCAGGTGGTTCTGGCGAGTCGAGCAGGTGGTTCCGGCGTGCTCGGCAGGTGCTTCCGGGGTCATTGGCACGTGGTTCTGGCATATCTGAGAGGTGGTTCCGGCATGCCCGGCAGGTGATTCCGGAGTGTTCGCCAAGTATTTCCGGCGTAGCCGGCAGGTGATTTTGCATGTCCAGCGGTCGTTCCGGCGGGTCGAGCCGGTGGTTCCGGCGTGTCCGGCAGGTGGTTCCGGTCTGTCCGGCAGGTGGTTCTGTGGTGTCCGGCACGAGGTTCAGTCTGAGAGGCTGTGCCGGCATGCCCCTCACGTGATTCCGGCTTGTCCCCGAAGTGGTGCTGGTGTAGCGGGCAGGTGATTTTGGCGTGTCCGGCAGGTGGTTCAGGCGAGTTGAGCAGGTGGTTGCGACGTGCTCGGCAGGTGCTTCCGGCGTCTCCGGCACGTGTTTCTGGCACATCTGACTGGTGGTTCCGGCATGCCCAAAAGTTGATTCCTGTCTGTCCGGTAGGTGGTTCCGGCGTGCACGGCACGTGGTTCTGGTACGTCTCAGAGGTGGTTGCGTATGCCCAACAGGTGATTCCGGACTGTCCGCCACGTGCTTC
>NW_027227588.1:0-14875 GCF_037783145.1 Equus przewalskii | reverse complement strand
GTTCTGATACGTCTGACAGGTGGTTCCGCCATGGCTGGCAGGTGATTCCGGAGTGTCCCCCAGGTGGTTCTGGCATAGCCAGCAGTTGATATTGGCCTGTCCGGCAGGTGGTTCCAGCGAGTCGAACAGGTGGCTCCGGCGTGCTCGGCAGGTGGTTCCGGTCTGTCCGGTAGGTGATTCCGGCGTGTCCGGCACGTGCTTCCGGCACGTCTGAGAGGTGGTTCCGGCATGCGCGACATGTGATTTCGGAGTGTCCGCCAGGTGGTTGTGGCGTACCTGGCAGGTGATTTTGGCGTGTCCGGCAGGTGCTTCTGGCGAGTCGAGCAGGTGGCTCCGGCATGCTCGGCAGGTGCTTCCGGTGTCTCCGGCACGTGGTTCTGGTGTGTCTGAGAGCTGGTTCCGGCATGTCCGGCAGATGATTCCGGAGTGTCCGCCAAGTGGTTCTGGCATACCCGGCTGGTGATTTGGGCATGTCAGGTAGGTGGTTCCGGCGAGTCGAGCAGGTGGCTCCGGCGTGCTCGGCAGGTTGTTCAGACGGGTCTGGCAAGTGTTTTCCGTATGTTCGGGGTGTGGTTCCAGCATCTCATGCACATGGTTCGGGCACGTCTGAGATGTGGTTCCGGCGGGCCCGACAGGTGTTTCCACAGTGTCCGCCAAGTGGTACTGGCGTAGTTGGCAGGTGATTTTGGCATGACCGGCAGGTGGTTCCAGCAAGCCCGGCAGGTGATTCCGAAGTGTTCCCCAACTGGTTGTGGCGTAGCCGGCAGGTGATTTTTGCGTGTCCGGCAGGTGGTTCTGGCGAGTCGAGCAGGTGGTTCCGGCGTGCTCGGCAGGTGCTTCCGGGGTCATTGGCACGTGGTTCTGGCATATCTGAGAGGTGGTTCCGGCATGCCCGGCAGGTGATTCCGGAGTGTTCGCCAAGTGTTTCCGGCGTAGCCGGCAGGTGATTTTGCATGTCCAGTGGTCGTTCCGGCGGGTCGAGCCGGTGGTTCCGGCGTGTCCGGCAGGTGGTTCCGGTCTGTCCAGCAGGTGGTTCTGTGGTGTCCGGCACGAGGTTCAGTCTGAGAGGCTGTGCCGGCATGCCCCTCACGTGATTCCGGCTTGTCCCCGAAGTGGTGCTGGTGTAGCGGGCAGGTGATTTTGGCGTGTCTGGCAGGTGGTTCTGGTGAGATGAGCAGGTGGTTCCAACGTGCTTGGCAGGTGCTTCCGGCGTCTCCGGCACGTGTTTCTGGCACATCTGACAGGTGGTTCCGGCATGCCCGAAAGGTGATTCCGGTCTGTCCGGTACATGGTTCCAGCCTGCACGGCATGTGGTTCTGGTACGTCTCAGAGGTGGTTGCGCATGCCCAACAGGTGATTCCGGACTGTCCGCCACATGGTTCTGGCACGTCTGAGAGGTGGTTCCGGCATGCCCGGCAGGTCATCCCATAGAGTCCTCCAAGTGGTTCTGGCATAACACGCAGGTGATTTTGGCGTGTCCGGCAGGTTGTTCCGTTGTGCTTGGCAGGTGGTTCAGGCTTGGCCGGCAGGTGGTTCCAGACTGTCCAGGACGTGTTTCCAGCTTCTCCGGCAGGTGGTTCTGGTACGTCTGAGAGGTGGTTCCGCCATGGCTGGCAGGTGATTCCGGACCGTCCCCCAGGTGGTTCTGGCATAGCCAGCAGTTGATATTGGCCTGTCCGGCAGGTGGTTCCAGCGAGTCGACCAGGTGGCTCCGGCGTTCTTGGCAGGTGGTTCCGGTCTGTCCGGTAGGTGTTTCCGGCGTGTCTGGCACGTGCTTCCGGCACGTCTGAGAGGTGGTTCCGGCATGCGCGGCAGGTGATTCCGTAGTGTCCGCCAGGTGGTTCTGGCATACCCGGCAGGTGATTTTGGCGTGTCCGGCAGGTGTTTCTGGCGAGTCGAGCAGGTGGCTCCGGCATGCTCGGCAGGTGCTTCCGGCGTCTCCGGCACTTGGTTCTGGTGTGTCTGAGAGCTGGTTCCGGCATGTCCGGCAGATGATTCCGGAGTGTCCGCCAAGTGGTTCTGGCATACCCAGCAGGTGATTTTGGCGTGTCAGGGAGGTGGTACCGGTGAGTCGAGCAGGTGGTTCCGGCGTGCTCAGCAGGTGGTTCAGGCGGTTCTGGCAGGTGGTATCCGTCTGTTCGGGGTGTGGTTCCAGCATCTCATGAACACGTTTCTGGCACGTCTGAGATGTGGTTCCAGCTGGCCCGACAGGTGTTTCCGCAGTATCCGCCAAGCAGTTCTGGCGTAGTTGGCAGGTGATTTTGGCATGACTGGCAGGTGGTTCCAGCAAACCTGGCAGGTGATTCCAAAGTGTTCACCAACTGGTTGTGGCGTAGCCGGCAGGTGATTTTTGCGTGATCGGCAGGTGGTTCTGGCGAGTCGAGCAGGTGGTTCCGGCGTGCTCGGCTGGTGCTTCCGGGGTCATTGGCACGGGGTTCTGGCATGTCTGAGAGGTGGTTCCTGCATGCCCGGCAAGTGATTCCGGAGTGTTCGCCAAGTGGTTCTGGCATAGTCGGCAGGTGATTTTGGCATGTCCGGCAGGTGGTTCAGGCGAGTTGAGCAGGTGGTTCCAACCTGCTTGGCAGGTGCTTCCGGCGTCTCCGGCACGTGTTTCTGGCACATCTGACAGGTGGTTCCGGCATGCCCGAAAGGTGATTCCGGTCTGTCCGGTAGGTGGTTCCAGCCTGCACGGCATGTGGTTCTGGTACGTCTCAGGGGTGGTTGCGCATGCCCAACAGGTGATTCCGGACTGTCCGCCACATGGTTCTGGCACGTCTGAGAGGTGGTTCCGGCATGCCCGGCAGGTCATCCCAGAGAGTCCTCCAAGTGGTTCTGGCATAACACGCAGGTGATTTTGGTGGGTCTGGCAGGTTGTTCTGTTGTTCTTGGCAGGTGGTTCAGGCTTGGCCGTCACGTGGTTCTAGTCTGTCCAGGACGTGTTTCCAGCTTCTCCGGCAGCTGGTTCTGGTACGTCTGAGAGGTGGTTCCGCCATGGCTGGCAGGTGATTCCGGACCTTCCCCCAGGTGGTTCTGGCATAGCCAGCAGTTGATATTGGCCTGTCCGGCAGGTGGTTCCAGCGAGTCGAACAGGTGGCTCCAGCGTGCTCGGCAGGTGGTTCCGGTCTGTCCGGTAGGTGATTCCGGCGTGTCCGGCACGTGCTTCCGGCACGTCTGAGAGGTGGTTCCGGCATGCGCGACAGGTGGTTTCGGAGTGTCCGCCAGGTGGTTCCTGCGTCCCCGGCAGGTGATTTTGGCGTGTCCGGCAGGTGTTTCTGGCGAGTCGAGCAGGTGGCTCCGGCATGCTCGGCAGTTGCTTCCGGCGTCTCCGGCACTTGCTTCTGGTGTGTCTGAGAGCTGGTTCCGGCATGTCCGGCAGATGATTCCGGAGTGTCCGCCAAGTGGTTCTGGCATACCCAGCAAGTGATTTTGGCGTGTCAGGGAGGTGGTACCGGTGAGTCGAGCAGGTGGTTCCGGCGTGCTCTGCAGTTGGTTCAGGCGGTTCTGGCAGGTGGTATCCGTCTGTTCGGGGTGTGGTTACAGCATCTCATGAACACGTTTCTGGCACGTCTGAGATGTGGTTCCGGCCGGGCCGACAGGTGTTTCCACAGTGTCCGCCAAGTGGTACTGGCGTAGTTGGCAGGTGATTTTGGCATGACCGGCAGGTGGTTCCAGCAAGCCCGGCAGGTGATTCCGAAGTGTTCCCCAAATGGTTGTGGCGTAGCCGGCAGGTGATTTTTGCGTGATCGGCAGGTGGTTCTGGCGAGTCGAGCAGGTGGTTCCGGCATGCTCGGCTGGTGCTTCCGGGGTCATTGGCACGGGGTTCTGGCATGTCTGAGAGCTGGTTCCTGCATGCCCGGCAAGTGATTCCGGAGTGTTCGCCAAGTGGTTCTGGCATAGTCGGCAGGTGATTTTGGCATGTCCGGCAGGTGGTTCAGGCGAGTTGAGCAGGTGGTTCCAACGTGCTTGGCAAGTGCTTCCGGCGTCTCCGGCACGTGTTTCTGGCACATCTGACAGGTGGTTCCGGCATGCCCGAAAGGTGATTCCGGTCTGTCCGGTAGGTGGTTCCAGCCTGCACGGCATGTGGTTCTGGTACGTCTCAGAGGTGGTTGCGCATGCCCAACAGGTGATTCCGGACTGTCCACCACATGGTTCTGGCACGTCTGAGAGGTGGTTCCGGCATGCCCGGCAGGTCATCCCAGAGAGTCCTCCAAGTGGTTCTGGCATAACACGCAGGTGATTTTGGCGTGTCTGGCAGGTTGTTCCGTTGTGCTTGGCAGGTGGTTCAGGCTTGGCCGGCAGGTGGTTCCAGACTGTCCAGGACGTGTTTCCAGCTTCTCCGGCAGGTGGTTCTGGTACGTCTGAGAGGTGGTTCCGCCATGGCTGGCAGGTGATTCCGGACCGTCCCCCAGGTGGTTCTGGCATAGCCAGCAGTTGATATTGGCCTGTCCGGAAGGTGGTTCCAGCAAGTCGAACAGGTGGCTCCGGCGTGCTCGGCAGGTGGTTCTGGTCTGTCCGGTAGGTGATTCCGGCGTGTCCGGCACGTGCTTCCGGCACGTCTGAGAGGTGGTTCCGGCATGCGCGACAGGTGATTTCGGAGTGTCCGCCAGGTGGTTCTGGCGTACCCGGCAGGTGATTTTGGCGTGTCCGGCAGGTGTTTCTGGCGAGTCGAGCAGGTGGCTCCGGCATGCTCGGCAGGTGCTTCCGGCGTCTCCGGCACGTGGTTCTGGTGTGTCTGAGAGCTGGTTCCGGCATGTCCGGCAGATGATTCCGGAGTGTCCGCCAAGTGGTTCTGGCATACCCGGCTGGTGATTTGGGCATGTCAGGTAGGTGGTTCCGGCGAGTCGAGCAGGTGGCTCCGGCGTGCTCGGCAGGTTGTTCAGACGGGTCTGGCAGGTGTTTTCCGTCTGTTCGTGGTGTGGTTCCAGCATCTCATGCACATGGTTCGGGCACGTCTGAGATGTGGTTACGGCTGGCCCGACAGGTGTTTCCGCAGTGTCCGCCAAGCGGTTCTGGCGTAGTTGGCAGGTGATTTTGGCATGACCGGCAGGTGGTTCCAGCAAGCCCGGCAGGTGATTCCGAAGTGTTCCCCAACTGGTTGTGGCGTAGCCGGCAGGTGATTTTTGCGTGTCCGGCAGGTGGTTCTGGCGAGTCGAGCAGGTGGTTCCGGCGTGCTCGGCAGGTGCTTCCGGGGTCATTGGCACGTGGTTCTGGCATATCTGAGAGGTGGTTCCGGCATGCCCGGCAGGTGATTCCGGAGAGTTCGCCAAGAATTTCCGGCGTAGCCGGCAGGTGATTTTGCATGTCCAGCGGTCGTTCCGGCGGGTCGAGCCGGTGGTTCCGGCGTGTCCGGCAGGTGGTTCCGGTCTGTCCGGCAGGTGGTTCTGTGGTGTCCGGCACGAGGTTCAGTCTGAGAGGCTGTGCCGGCATGCCCCTCACGTGATTCCGGCTTGTCCCCGAAGTGGTGCTGGTGTAGCGGGCAGGTGATTTTGGCGTGTCCGGCAGGTGGTTCAGGCGAGTTGAGCAGGTGGTTGCGACGTGCTCGGCAGGTGCTTCCGGCGTCTCCGGCACGTGTTTCTGGCACATCTGACTGGTGGTTCCGGCATGCCCAAAAGTTGATTCCTGTCTGTCCGGTAGGTGGTTCCGGCGTGCACGGCACGTGGTTCTGGTACGTCTCAGAGGTGGTTGCGTATGCCCAACAGGTGATTCCGGACTGTACGCCACGTGCTTCTGGCACGTCTGAGAGGTGGTTCCAACATGCCCGGCAGGTCATTTCGGAGAGTCGTCCAAGTGGTTCTGGCGTAGCCCGCAGGTGATTTTGGCGTGTCTGGCAGGTTGTTCCGTTGTGCTTGGCAGGTGGTTCAGGCTTGGCCGGCAGGTGGTTCCAGACTGTCCAGGACGTGTTTCCAGCTTCTCTGGCAGGTGGTTCTGGTACGTCTGAGAGGTGGTTCCGCCATGGCTGGCAGGTGATTCCGGACCGTCCCACAGGTGGTTCTGGCATAGCCAGCAGTTGATATTGGCCTGTCCGGCAGGTGGTTCCAGCGAGTCGAACAGGTGGCTCCGGCGTTCTTGGCAGGTGGTTCCGGTCTGTCCGGGAGGTGTTTCCGGCGTGTCTGGCACGTGCTTCCGGCACGTCTGAGAGGTGGTTCCGGCATGCGCGGCAGGTGATTCCGTAGTGTCCGCCAGATGGTTCTGGCATACCCGGCAGGTGATTTTGGCGTGTCCGGCAGGTGTTTCTGGCGAGTCGAGCAGGTGGCTCCGGCATGCTCGGCAGGTGCTTCCGGCGTCTCCGGCACTTGGTTCTGGTGTGTCTGAGAGCTGGTTCCGGCATGTCCGGCAGATGATTCCGGAGTGTCCGCCAAGTGGTTCTGGCATACCCAGCAGGTGATTTTGGCGTGTCAGGGAGGTGGTACCGGTGAGTCGAGCAGGTGGTTCCGGCGTGCTCAGCAGGTGGTTCAGGCGGTTCTGGCAGGTGGTATCCGTCTGTTCGGGGTGTGGTTCCAGCATCTCATGAACACGTTTCTGGCACGTCTGAGATGTGGTTCCAGCTGGCCCGACAGGTGTTTCCGCAGTGTCCGCCAAGCAGTTCTGGCGTAGTTGGCAGGTGATTTTGGCATGACTGGCAGGTGGTTCCAGCAAACCTGGCAGGTGATTCCTAAGTGTTCACCAACTGGTTGTGGCGTAGCCGGCAGGTGATTTTTGCGTGATCGGAAGGTGGTTCTGGCTAGTCGAGCAGGTGGTTCCGGCGTGCTCGGCTGGTGCTTCCGGGGTCATTGGCACGGGGTTCTGGCATGTCTGAGAGGTGGTTCCTGCATGCCCGGCAAGTGATTCCGGAGTGTTCGCCAAGTGGTTCTGGCATAGTCGGCAGGTGATTTTGGCATGTCCGGCAGGTGGTTCAGGCGAGTTGAGCAGGTGGTTCCAACGTGCTTGGCAGGTGCTTCCGGCGTCTCCGGCACGTGTTTCTGGCACATCTGACAGGTGGTTCCGGCATGCCCGAAAGGTGATTCCGGTCTGTCCGGTGGGTGGTTCCAGCCTGCACGGCATGTGGTTCTGGTACGTCTCAGAGGTGGTTGCGCATGCCCAACAGGTGATTCCGGACTGTCCGCCACATGGTTCTGGCACGTCTGAGAGGTGGTTCCGGCATGCCCGGCAGGTCATCCCAGAGAGTCCTCCAAGTGGTTCTGGCATAACACGCAGGTGATTTTGGCGTGTCTGGCAGGTTGTTCCGTTGTGCTTGGCAGGTGGTTCAGGCTTGGCCGGCAGGTGGTTCCAGACTGTCCAGGACGTGTTTCCAGCTTCTCCGGCAGGTGGTTCTGATACGTCTGAGAGGTGGTTCCGCCATGGCTGGCAGGTGATTCCGGACCGTCCCCCAGGTGGTTCTGGCATAGCCAGCAGTTGATATTGGCCTCTCCGGCAGGTGGTTCCAGCGAGTCGAACAGGTGGCTCCGGCGTTCTTGGCAGGTGGTTCTGGTCTGTCCGGTAGGTGTTTCCGGTGTGTCTGGCACGTACTTCCGGCACCTCTGAGAGATGGTTCCGGCATGCACGGCAGGTGATTCCGTAGTGTCCGCCAGGTGATTCTGGCATACCCAGCAGGTGATTTTGGCGTGTCCGGCAGGTGTTTCTGGCGAGTCGATCAGGTGGCTCCGGCATGCTCGGCAGGTGCTTCCGGCGTCTCCGGCACTTGGTTCGGGTGTGTCTGAGAGCTGGTTCCGGCATGTCCGGCAGATGATTCCGGAGTGTCCGCCAAGTGGTTCTGGCATACCCAGCAGGTGATTTTGGCGTGTCAGGGAGGTGGTACCGGTGAGTCGAGCAGGTGGTTCCGGCGTGCTCAGCAGGTGGTTCAGGCGGTTCTGGCAGGTGGTATCCGTCTGTTCGGGGTGTGGTTCCAGCATCTCATGAACACGTTTCTGGCACGTCTGAGATGTGGTTCCAGCCGGCCCGACAGGTGTTTCCGCAGTGTCCACCAAGCGGTTCTGGCGTAGTTGGCAGGTGATTTTGGCATGACCGGCAGGTGGTTCCAGCAAGCCCGGCAGGTGATTCCGAAGTGTTCCCCAACTGGTTGTGGCGTAGCCGGCAGGTGATTTTTGCGTGTCGGGCAGGTGGTTCTGGCGAGTCGAGCAGGTGGTTCCGGCGTGCTCGGCTGGTGCTTCCGGGGTCATTGGCACGGGGTTCTGGCATGTCTGAGAGGTGGTTCCTGCATGCCCGGCAAGTGATTCCGGAGTGTTCGCCAAGTGGTTCTGGCATAGTCGGCAGGTGATTTTGGCATGTCCGGCAGGTGGTTCAGGCGAGTTGAGCAGGTGGTTCCAACGTGCTTGGCAGGTGCTTCCGGCGTCTCCGGCACGTGTTTCTGGCACATCTGACAGGTGGTTCCGGCATGCCCGAAAGGTGATTCCGGTGTGTCCGGTAGGTGGTTCCAGCCTGCACGGCATGTGGTTCTGGTACGTCTCAGAGGTGGTTGCGCATGCCCAACAGGTGATTCCGGACTGTCCGCCACATGGTTCTGGCACGTCTGAGAGGTGGTTCCGGCATGCCCGGCAGGTCATCCCAGAGAGTCCTCCAAGTGGTTCTGGCATAACACGCAGGTGATTTTGGCATGTCTGGCAGGTTGTTCCGTTGTGCTTGGCAGGTGGTTCAGGCTTGGCAGGCAGGTGGTTCCAGACGTTCCAGGACGTGTTTCCAGCTTCTCCGGCAGGTGGTTCTGCTACGTCTGAGAGGTGGTTCCGCCATGGCTGGCAGGCGATTCCGGACCGTCCCCCAGGTGGTTCTGGCATAGCCAGCAGTTGATATTGGCCTGTCCGGCAGGTGGTTCCAGCGAGTCGAACAGGTGGCTCCGGCGTGCTCGGCAGGTGGTTCCGGTCTGTCCGGTAGGTGATTCCGGCGTGTCCGGCACGTGCTTCCGGCACGTCTGAGAGATGGTTCCGGCATGTGCGACAGGTGATTTCGGAGTGTCCGCCAGGTGGTTCTGGCGTACCCGGCAGGTGATTTTGGCGTGTCCGGCAGGTGTTTCTGGCGAGTCGAGCAGGTGGCTCCGGCATGCTCGGCAGGTGCTTCCGGCGTCTCCGGCACTTGGTTCTGGTGTGTCTGAGAGCTGGTTCCGGCATGTCCGGCAGATGATTCCGGAGTGTCCGCCAAGTGGTTCTGGCATACCCGGCTGGTGATTTGGGCATGTCAGGTAGGTGGTTCCGGCGAGTCGAGCAGGTGGCTCCGGCGTGCTCGGCAGGTTGTTCAGACTGGTCTGTCAAGTGTTTTCCGTCTGTTCGGGGTGTGGTTCCAGCATCTCATGCTCATGGTTCGGGCACGTCTGAGATGTGGTTCCGGCGGGCCCGACAGGTGTTTCCACAGTGTCCGCCAAGTGGTACTGGCGTAGTTGGCAGGTGATTTTGGCATGACCGGCAGGTGGTTCCAGCAAGCCCGGCAGGTGATTCCGAAGTGTTCCCCAACTGGTTGTGGCGTAGCCGGCAGGTGATTTTTGCGTGTCCGGCAGGTGGTTCTGGCGAGTCGAGCAGGTGGTTCCGGCGTGCTCGGCAGGTGCTTCCGGGGTCATTGGCACGTGGTTCTGGCATATCTGAGAGGTGGTTCCGGCATGCCCGGCAGGTGATTCCGGAGTGTTCGCCAAGTGTTTCCGGCGTAGCCGGCAGATGATTTTGCATGTCCAGCGGTCGTTCCGGCGGGTCGAGCCGGTGGTTCCAGCGTGTCCGGCATGTGGTTCCGGTCTGTCCGGCAGGTGGTTCTGTGGTGTCCGGCACGAGGTTCAGTCTGAGAGGCTGTGCCGGCATGCCCCTCACGTGATTCCGGCTTGTCCCCGAAGTGGTGCTGGTGTAGCGGGCAGGTGATTTTGGCGTGTCCGGCAGGTGGTTCAGGCGAGTTGAGCAGGTGGTTGCGACGTGCTCGGCAGGTGCTTCCGGCGTCTCCGGCACATGTTTCTGGCACATCTGACTGGTGGTTCCGGCATGCCCAAAAGTTGATTCCGGTCTGTCCGGTAGGTGGTTCCGGCGTGCACGGCACGTTGTTCTGGTCCGTGTCAGAGGTGGTTGCGTATGCCCAACAGGTGATTCCGGACTGTCCGCCACGTGCTTCTGGCACGTCTGAGAGGTGGTTCCAACATGCCCGGCAGGTCATTTCGGAGAGTCGTCCAAGTGGTTGTGGCGTAGCCCGCAGGTGATTTTGGCGTGTCCGGCAGGTGTTTCTGGCGAGTCGATCATGTGGCTCCGGCATGCTCGGCAGATGCTTCCGGCGTCTCCGGCACTTGGTTCGGGTGTGTCTGAGAGCTGGTTCCGGCATGTCCGGCAGATGATTCCGGAGTGTCCGCCAAGTGGTTCTGGCATACCCAGCAGGTGATTTTGGCGTGTCAGGGAGGTGGTACCGGTGAGTCGAGCAGGTGGTTCCGGCGTGCTCAGCAGGTGGTTCAGGCGGTTCTGGCAGGTGGTATCCGTCTGTTCGGGGTGTGGTTCCAGCATCTCATGAACACGTTTCTGGCACGTCTGAGATGTGGTTCCAGCCAGGCCGACAGGTGTTTCCGCAGTGTCCGCCAAGTGGTTCTGGCGTAGTTGGCAGGTGATTTTGGCATGACTGGCAGGTGGTTCCAGCAAGCCTGGCAGGTGATTCCAAAGTGTTCACCAACTGGTTGTGGCGTAGCCGGCAGGTGATTTTTGCGTGATCGGCAGGTGGTTCTGGCGAGTCGAGCAGGTGGTTCCGGCGTGCTCGGCTGGTGCTTCCGGGGTCATTGGCACGGGGTTCTGGCATGTCTGAGAGGTGGTTCCTGCATGCCCGGCAAGTGATTCCGGAGTGTTCGCCAAGTGGTTCTGGCATAGTCGGCAGGTGATTTTGGCATGTCCGGCAGGTGGTTCAGGCGAGTTGAGCAGGTGGTTCCAACGTGCTTGGCAGGTGCTTCCGGCGTCTCCGGCACGTGTTTCTGGCACATCTGACAGGTGGTTGCGGCATGCCCGAAAGGTGATTCCGGTCTGTCCGGTAGGTGGTTCCAGCCTGCACGGCATGTGGTTCTGGTACGTCTCAGAGGTGGTTGCGCATGCCCAACAGGTGATTCCGGACTGTCCGCCACATGGTTCTGGCACGTCTGAGAGGTGGTTCCGGCATGCCCGGCAGGTCATCCCAGAGAGTCCTCCAAGTGGTTCTGGCATAACACGCAGGTGATTTTGGCGTGTCTGGCAGGTTGTTCCGTTGTGCTTGGCAGGTGGTTCAGGCTTGGCCGGCAGGTGGTTCCAGACTGTCCAGGACGTGTTTCCAGCTTCTCCGGCAGGTGGTTCTGGTACGTCTGAGAGGTGGTTCCGCCATGGCTGGCAGGTGATTCCGGACCGTCCCCCAGGTGGTTCTGGCATAGCCAGCAGTTGATATTGGCCTGTCCGGCAGGTGGTTCCAGCGAGTCGAACAGGTGGCTCCGGCGTGCTCGGCAGGTGGTTCCGGTCTGTCCGGTAGGTGATTCCGGCGTGTCCGGCACGTGCTTCCGGCACGTCTGAGAGGTGGTTCCGGCATGCGCAACAGGTGATTTCGGAGTGTCCGCCAGGTGGTTCTGGCGTACCCGGCAGGTGATTTTGGCGTGTCCGGCAGGTGTTTCTGGCGAGTCGAGCAGGTGGCTCCGGCATGCTCGGCAGGTGCTTCCGGCATCTCCGGCACGTGGTTCTGGTGTGTCTGAGAGCTGGTTCCGGCATGTCCGGCAGATGATTCCGGAGTGTCCGCCAAGTGGTTCTGGCATACCCGGCTGGTGATTTGGGCATGTCAGGTAGGTGGTTCCGGCGAGTCGAGCAGGTGGCTCCGGCGTGCTCGGCAGGTTGTTCAGACGGGTCTGGCAGGTGTTTTCCGTCTGTTCGTGGTGTGGTTCCAGAATCTCATGCACATGGTTCGGGCACGTCTGAGATGTGCTTCCGGCCGGCCCGACAGGTGTTTCAGCAGTGTCCGCCAAGCGGTTCTGGCGTAGTTGGCAGGTGATTTTGGATGACCGGCAGGTGGTTCCAGCAAGCCCGGCAGCTGATTCGGAAGTGTTCCCCAACTGGTTGTGGCGTAGCCGGCAGGTGATTTTTGCGTGTCCGGCAGGTGGTTCTGGCGAGTCGAGCAGGTGGTTCCGGCGTGCTCGGCAGGTGCTTCCGGGGTCATTGGCACGTGGTTCTGGCATATCTGAGAGGTGGTTCCGGCATGCCCGGCAGGTGATTCCGGAGTGTTCGCCAAGTGTTTCCGGCGTAGCCGGCAGGTGATTTTGCATGTCCAGCGGTCGTTCCGGCGGGTCGAGCCGGTGGTACCGGCATGTCCGGCAGGTGGTTCCGGTCTGTCCGGCAGGTGGTTCTGCGGTGTCCGGCACGAGGTTCAGTCTGAGAGGCTGTGCCGGCATGCCCCTCACGTGATTCCGGCTTGTCCCCGAAGTGGTGCTTTTGTAGCGGGCAGGTGATTTTGGCGTGTCCGGCAGGTGGTTCAGGCGAGTTGAGCAGGTGGTTGCGACGTGCTCGGCAGGTGCTTCCGGCGTCTCCGGCACGTGTTTCTGGCACATCTGACTGGTGGTTCCGGCATGCCCAAAATTTGATTCCTGTCTGTCCGGTAGGTGGTTCCGGCGTGCACGGCACGTGGTTCTGGTACGTCTCAGAGGTGGTTGCGTATGCCCAATAGGTGATTCCGGACTGTCCGCCACGTGCTTCTGGCACGTCTGAGAGGTGGTTCCAACATGCCCGGCAGGTCATTTCGGAGAGTCGCCCAAGTGGTTCTGGCGTAGCCCGCAGGTGATTTTGGCGTGTCTGGCAGGTTGTTCCGTTGTGCTTGGCAGGTGGTTCAGGCTTGGCCGGCAGGTGGTTCCAGACTGTCCAGGACGTGTTTCCAGCTTCTCCGGCAGGTGGTTCTAATACGTCTGACAGGTGGTTCCGCCATGGCTGGCAGGTGATTCCGGACTGTCCCCCAGGTGGTTCTGGCACAGCCAGCAGTTGAAATTGGCCTGTCCGGCAGGTGGTTCCAGCGAGTCGAACAGGTGGCTCTGGCGTGCTTGGCAGGTGGTTCCGGTCTGTCCGGTAGGTGATTCCGGCGTGTCCGGCACGTGCTTCCGGCACGTCTGAGAGGTGGTTCCGGCATGCGCGACAGGTGATTTCGGAGTGTCCGCCATGTGGTTCTGGCGTAGCCGGCAGATGATTTTGGCATGTCCGGCAGGTGCTTCTGGCGAGTCGAGCAGGTGGCTCCGGCGTGCTCGGCAGGTGCTTCTGGCGTCTCCGGCACTTGGTTCTGGTGTGTCTGAGAGCTGGTTCCGGCATGTCCGGCAGATGATTCCGGAGTGTCCGCCAAGTGGTTCTGGCATACCCGGCTGGTGATTTGGGCATGTCAGGTAGGTGGTTCCGGCGAGTCGAGCAGGGGGCTCCGGCGTGCTCGGCAGGTTGTTCAGACGGGTCTGGCAAGTGTTTTCCGTCTGTTCGGGGTGTGGTTCCAGCATCTCATGCACATGGTTCTGGCACGTCTGAGATGTGGTTCCGGCCGACCCGACAGGTGTTTCCACAGTGTCCGCCAAGTGGTACTGGCGTAGTTGGCAGGTGATTTTGGCATGACCGGCAGGTGGTTCCAGCAAGCCCGGCAGGTGATTCCGAAGTGTTCCCCAACTGGTTGTGGCGTAGCCGGCAGGTGATTTTTGCGTGTCCGGCAGGTGGTTCTGGCGAGTCGAGCAGGTGGTTCCGGCGTGCTCGGCAGGTGCTTCCGGGGTCATTGGCACGTGGTTCTGGCATATCTGAGAGGTGGTTCCGGCATGCCCGGCAGGTGATTCTGGAGTGTTCGCCAAGTGTTTCCTGCGTAGCCGGCAGGTGATTTTGCATGTCCAGCGGTCGTTCCGGCGGGTCGAGCCGGTGGTTCCGGCATGCTCGGCAGGTGCTTCCGGCGTGTCTGGCACGTACTTCCGGCACCTCTGAGAGATGGTTCCGGCATGCGCGGCAGATGATTCCGGAGTGTCCGCCAAGTGGTTCTGGCATACCCAGCAGGTGATTTTGGCGTGTCAGGGAGGTGGTACCGGTGAGTCGAGCAGGTGGTTCCGGCGTGCTCAGCAGGTGGTTCAGGCGGTTCTGGCAGGTGGTATCCGTCTGTTCGGGGTGTGGTTCCAGCATCTCATGAACACGTTTCTGGCACGTCTGAGATGTGGTTCCAGCTGGCCCGACAGGTGTTTCCGCAGTGTCCGCCAAGCAGTTCTGGCGTAGTTGGCAGGTGATTTTGGCATGACTGGCAGGTGGTTCCAGCAAACCTGGCAGGTCATTCCAAAGTGTTCACCAACTGGTTGTGGGGTAGGCGGCAGGTGATTTTTGCGTGATCGGCAGGTGGTTCAGGCGAGTCGAGCAGGTGGTTCCGGCGTGCTCGGCTGGTGCTTCCGGGGTCATTGACACGGGGTTCTGGCATGTCTGAGAGGTGGTTCCTGCGTGCCCGGCAAGTGATTCCGGAGTGTTCGCCAAGTGGTTCTGGCATAGTCGGCAGGTGATTTTGGCATGTCCGGCAGGTGGTTCAGGCGAGTTGAGCAGGTGGTTCCAACGTGCTTGGCAGGTGCTTCCGGCGTCTCCGGCACGTGTTTCTGGCACATCTGACAGGTGGTTCCGGCATGCCCGAAAGGTGATTCCGGTGTGTCCGGTAGGTGGTTCCAGCCTGCACGGCATGTGGTTCTGGTACGTCTCAGAGGTGGTTGCGCATGCCCAACAGGTGATTCCGGACTGTCCGCCACATGGTTCTGGCACGTCTGAGAGGTGGTTCCGGCATGCCCGGCAGGTCATCCCAGAGAGTCCTCCAAGTGGTTCTGGCATAACACGCAGGTGATTTTGGCGTGTCTGGCAGGTTGTTCCGTTGTGCTTGGCAGGTGGTTCAGGCTTGGCCGGCAGGTGGTTCCAGACTGTCCAGGACGTGTTTCCAGCTTCTCCGGCAGGTG
>NW_027227587.1:0-10871 GCF_037783145.1 Equus przewalskii | reverse complement strand
CGGCGAGTCGAGCAGGTGGCTCCGGCGTGCTCGGCAGGTTGTTCAGACGGGTCTGGCAGGTGTTTTCCGTCTGTTCGGGGTGTGGTTCCAGCATCTCATGCACATGGTTCTGGCACGTCTGAGATGTGGTTCCGGCCGGCCCGACAGGTGTTTCCACAGTGTCCGCCAAGTGGTACTGGCGTAGTTGGCAGGTGATTTTGGCATGACCGGCAGGTGGTTCCAGCAAGCCCGGCAGGTGATTCCGAAGTGTTCCCCAACTGGTTGTGGCGTAGCCGGCAGGTGATTTTTGCGTGTCCGGCAGGTGGTTCTGGCGAGTCGAGCAGGTGGTTGCGGCGTGCTCGGCAGGTGCTTCCGGGGTCATTGGCACGTGGTTCTGGCATATCTGAGAGGTGGTTCCGGCATGCCCGGCAGGTGATTCCGGAGTGTTCGCCAAGTGTTTCCGGCGTAGCCGGCAGGTGATTTTGCATGTCCAGCGGTCGTTCCGGCGGGTCGAGCCGGTGGTTCCGGCGTGTCCGGCAGGTGGTTCCGGTCTGTCCGGCAGGTGGTTCTGTGGTGTCCGGCACGAGGTTCAGTCTGAGAGGCTGTGCCGGCATGCCCCTCACGTGATTCCGGCTTGTCCCCGAAGTGGTGCTGGTGTAGCGGGCAGGTGATTTTGGCGTGTCCGGCAGGTGGTTCAGGCGAGTTGAGCAGATGGTTGCGACGTGCTCGGCAGGTGCTTCCGGCGTCTCCGGCACGTGTTTCTGGCACATCTGACTGGTGGTTCCGGCATGCCCAAAAGTTGATTCCAGTCTGTCCGGTAGGTGGTTCCGGCGTGCACGGCACGTGGTTCTGGTACGTGTCAGAGGTGGTTGCGTATGCCCAACAGGTGATTCCGGACTGTCCGCCACGTGCTTCTGGCACGTCTGAGAGGTGGTTCCAACATGCCCGGCAGGTCATTTCGGAGAGTCGTCCAAGTGGTTCTGGCGTAGCCCGCAGGTGATTTTGGCGTGTCCGGCAGGTGGTTCCGCCGTGCTCGGCAGGTGGTTCAGGCATGGCCGTCACGTGGTTCCAGTCTGTCCAGGACGTGTTTCCAGCTTCTCCGGCAGGTGGTTCTGGTACGTCTGAGAGGTGGTTCCGCCATGGCTGGCAGGTGATCCCGGACTGTCCCCCAGGTGGTTCTGGCATAGCCAGCAGTTGATATTGGCCTGTCCGGCAGGTGGTTCCAGCGAGTCGAACAGGTGGCTCCGGCGTTCTTGGCAGGTGGTTCCGGTCTGCCCGGTAGGTGTTTCCGGCGTGTCCGGCACGTGCTTCCGGCACGTCTGAGAGGTGGTTCCGGCATGCGCGGCAGGTGATTCCGTAGTGTCCGCCAGGTGGTTCTGGCATACCCGGCAGGTGATTTTGGCGTGTCCGGCAGGTGTTTCTGGCGAGTCGAGCAGGTGGCTCCGGCATGCTCGGCAGGTGCTTCCGGCGTCTCCGGCACTTGGTTCTGGTGTGTCTGAGAGCTGGTTCCGGCATGTCCGGCAGATGATTCCGGAGTGTCCGCCAAGTGGTTCTGGCATACCCAGCAGGTGATTTTGGCGTGTCAGGGAGGTGGTACCGGTGAGTCGAGCAGGTGGTTCCGGCGTGCTCAGCAGGTGGTTCAGGCGGTTCTGGCAGTTGGTATCCGTCTGTTCGGGGTATGGTTCCAGCATCTCATGAACACGTTTCTGGCACGTCTGAGATGGGGTTCCAGCCGGCCCGACAGGTGTTTCCGCAGTGTCCGCCAAGCGGTTCTGGCGTAGTTGGCAGGTGATTTTGGCATGACTGGCAGGTGGTTCGAAAGTGTTCACCAACTGGTTGGGGCGTAGCCGGCAGGTGATTTTTGCGTGATCGGCAGGTGGTTCTGGCGAGTCGAGCAGGTGGTTCCGGCGTGCTCGGCTGGTGCTTCCGTGGTCATTGGCACGGGGTTCTGGCATGTCTGAGAGGTGGTTCCTGCATGCCCGGCAAGTGATTCCGGAGTGTTCGCCAAGTGGTTCTGGCATAGTCGGCAGGTGATTTTGGCATGTCCGGCAGGTGGTTCAGGCGAGTAGAGCAGGTGGTTCCAACGTGCTTGGCAGGTGCTTCCGGCGTCTCCGGCACGTGTTTCTGGCACATCTGACAGGTGGTTCCGGCATGCCCGAAGGGTGATTCCGGTCTTTCCGGTAGGTGGTTCCAGCCTGCACGTCATGTCGTTCTGGTACGTCTCAGAGGTGGTTGCGCATGCCCAACAGGTGATTCCGGACTGTCCGCCACATGGTTCTGGCACGTCTGAGAGGTGGTTCCGGCATGCCCGGCAGGTCATCCCAGAGAGTCCTCCAAGTGGTTCTGGCATAACACGCAGGTGATTTTGGCGTGTCTGGCAGGTTGTTCCGTTGTGCTTGGCAGGTGGTTCAGGCTTGGCCGGCAGGTGGTTCCAGACTGTCCAGGACGTGTTTCCAGCTTCTCCGGCAGGTGGTTCTGGTACGTCTGAGAGGTGGTTCCGCCATGGCTGGCAGGTGATTCCGGACCGTCCCTCAGGTGGTTCTGGCATAGCCAGCAATTGATATTGGCCTGTCCGGCAGGTGGTTCCAGCGAGTCGAACAGGTGGCTCCGGCGTGCTCGGCAGGTGGTTCCGGTCTGTCCGTTAGGTGATTCCGGCGTGTCCGGCACGTGCTTCCGGCACGTCTGAGAGGTGGTTCCGGCATGCGCGACAGGTGGTTTCGGAGTGTCCGCCAGGTGGTTCTGGCGTACCCGGCTGGTGATTTTGGCGTGTCTGGCAGGTGTTTCTGGCGAGTCGAGCAGGTGGCTCCGGCATGCTCGGCAGGTGCTTCCGGCGTCTCCGAAACGTGGTTCTGGTGTGTCTGAGAGCTGGTTCCGGCATGTCCGGCAGATGATTCCGGAGTGTCCGCCAAGTGGTTCTGGCATACCCGGCTGGTGATTTGGGCATGTCAGGTAGGTGGTTCCGGCGAGTCGAGCATGTGGCTCCGGCGTGCTCGGCAGGTTGTTCAGACGGGTCTGGCAGGTGTTTTCCGTCTGTTTGGGGTGTGGTTCCAGCATCTCATGCACATGGTTCTGGCACGTCTGAGATGTGGTTCCGGCCGGCCCGACAGGTGTTTCCACAGTGTCCGCCAAGTGGTACTGGCGTAGTTGGCAGGTGATTTTGGCATGACCGGCAGGTGGTTCCAGCAAGCCCGGCAGGTGATTCCGAAGTGTTCCCCAACTGGTTGTGGCGTAGCCGGCAGGTGATTTTTGCGTGTCCGGCAGGTGGTTCTGGCGAGTCGAGCAGGTGGTTCCGGCGTGCTCGGCAGGTGCTTCCGGGGTCATTGGCACGTGGTTCTGGCATATCTGAGAGGTGGTTCCGGCATGCCCGGCAGGTGATTCCGGAGTGTTCGCCAAGTGTTTCCGGCGTAGCCGGCAGGTGATTTTGCATGTCCAGCGGTCGTTCCGGCGGGTCGAGCCGGTGGTTCCGGCGTGTCCGGCAGGTGGTTCCGGTCTGTCCGGCAGGTGGTTCTGTGGTGTCCGGCACGAGGTTCAGTCTGAGAGGCTGTGCCGGCATGGCCCTCACGTGATTCCGGCTTGTCCCCGAAGTGGTGCTGGTGTAGCGGGCAGGTGACTTTGGCGTGTCCGGCAGGTGGTTCAGGCGAGTTGAGCAGGTTGTTGCGACGTGCTCGGCAGGTGCTTCCGGCGTCTCCGGCACGTCTTTCTGGCACATCTGACTGGTGGTTCCGGCATGCCCAAAAGTTGATTCCGGTCTGTCCGGTAGGTGGTTCCAGCGTGCACGGCACGTGGTTCTGGTACGTGTCAGAGGTGGTTGCGTATGCCCAACAGGTGATTCCGGACTTTCCGCCACGTGCTTCTGGCACGTCTGAGAGGTGGTTCCAACATGCCCGGCAGGTCATTTCGGAGAGTCGTCCAAGTGGTTCTGGCGTAGCCCGCAGGTGATTTTGGCGTGTCCGGCAGGTGGTTCAGGCATGGCCGTCACGTGGTTCCAGTCTGTCCAGGACGTGTTTCCAGCTTCTCCGGCAGGTGATTCTGGTACGTCTGAGAGGTGGTTCCGCCATGGCTGGCAGGTGATCACGGACTGTCCCCCAGGTGGTTCTGGCATAGCCAGCAGTTGATATTGGCCTGTCCGGCAGGTGGTTCCAGCGAGTCGAACAGGTGGCTCCGGCGTTCTTGGCAGGTGGTTCCGGTCTGCCCGGTAGGTGTTTCCGGCGTGTCCGGCACGTGCTTCCGGCACGTCTGAGAGGTGGTTCCGGCATGCGCGGCAGGTGATTCCGTAGTGTCCGCCAGGTGGTTCTGGCATACCCGGCAGGTGATTTTGGCGTGTCCGGCAGGTGTTTCTGGCGAGTCGAGCAGGTGGCTCCGGCATGCTCGGCAGGTGCTTCCGGCGTCTCCGGCACTTGGTTCTGGTGTGTCTGAGAGCTGGTTCCGGCATGTCCGGCAGATGATTCCGGAGTGTCCGCCAAGTGGTTCTGGCATACCCAGCAGGTGATTTTGGCGTGTCAGGGAGGTGGTACCGGTGAGTCGAGCAGGTGGTTCCGGCGTGCTCAGCAGGTGGTTCAGGCGGTTCTGGCAGGTGGTATCCGTCTGTTCGGGGTGTGGTTCCAGCATCTCATGAACACGTTTCTGGCACGTCTGAGATGTGGTTCCAGCCGGCCCGACAGGTGTTTCCGCAGTGTCCGCCAAGCGGTTCTGGCGTAGTTGGCAGGTGATTTTGGCATGACTGGCAGGTGGTTCCAGCAAGCCTGGCAGGTGATTCCAAAGTGTTCACCAACTGGTTGTGGCGTAGCCGGCAGGTGATTTTTGCGTGATCGGCAGGTGGTTCTGGCGAGTCGAGCAGGTGGTTCCGGCGTGCTCGGCTGGTGCTTCCGGGGTCATTGGCACGGGGTTCTGGCATGTCTGAGAGGTGGTTCCTGCATGCCCGGCAATTGATTCCGGAGTGTTCGCCAAGTGGTTCTGGCATAGTCGGCAGGTGATTTTGGCATGTCCGGCAGGTGGTTCAGGCGAGTTGAGCAGGTGGTTCCAACGTGCTTGGCAGGTGCTTCCGGCGTCTCCGGCACGTGTTTCTGGCACATCTGACAGGTGGTTCCGGCATGCCCGAAAGGTGATTCCGGTCTGTCCGGTAGGTGGTTCCAGCCTGCACGGCCTGTGGTTCTGGTACGTCTCAGAGGTGGTTGCGCATGCCCAACAGGTGATTCCGGACTGTCCGCCACATGGTTCTGGCACGTCTGAGAGGTGGTTCCGGCATGCCCGGCAGGTCATCCCAGAGAGTCCTCCAAGTGGTTCTGGCATAACACGCAGGTGATTTTGGCGTGTCTGGCAGGTTGTTCCGTTGTGCTTGGCAGGTGGTTCAGGCTTGGCCGGCAGGTGGTTCCAGACTGTCCAGGACGTGTTTCCAGCTTCTCCGGCAGGTGGTTCTGGTACGTCTGAGAGGTGGTTCCGCCATGGCTGGCAGGTGATTCCGGACCGTCCCCCAGGTGGTTCTGGCATAGCCAGCAATTGATATTGGCCTGTCCGGCAGGTGGTTCCAGCGAGTCGAACAGGTGGCTCCGGCGTGCTCGGCAGGTGGTTCCGGTCTGTCCGGTAGGTGATTCCGGCGTGTCCGGCACGTGCTTCCGGCGCGTCTGAGAGGTGGTTCCGGCATGCGCGACAGGTGGTTTCGGAGTGTCCGCCAGGTGGTTCTGGCGTACCCGGCTGGTGATTTTGGCGTGTCTGGCAGGTGTTTCTGGCGAGTCGAGCAGGTGGCTCCGGCATGCTCGGCAGGTGCTTCCGGCGTCTCCGACACGTGGTTCTGGTGTGTCTGAGAGCTGGTTCCGGCATGTCCGGCAGATGATTCCGGAGTGTCCGCCAAGTGGTTCTGGCATACCCGGCTGGTGATTTGGGCATGTCAGGTAGGTGGTTCCGGCGAGTCGAGCAGGTGGCTCCGGCGTGCTCGGCAGGTTGTTCAGACGGGTCTGGCAGGTGTTTTCCGTCTGTTCGGGGTGTGGTTCCAGCATCTCATGCACATGGTTCTGGCACGTCTGAGATGTGGTTCCGGCCGGCCCGACAGGTGTTTCCACAGTGTCCGCCAAGTGGTACTGGCGTAGTTGGCAGGTGATTTTGGCATGACCGGCAGGTGGTTCCAGCAAGCCCGGCAGGTGATTCCGAAGTGTTCCCCAACTGGTTGTGGCGTAGCCGGCAGGTGATTTTTGCGTGTCCGGCAGGTGGTTCTGGCGAGTCGAGTAGGTGGTTCCGGCGTGCTCGGCAGGTGCTTCCGGGGTCATTGGCACGTGGTTCTGGCATATCTGAGAGGTGGTTCCGGCATGCCCGGCAGGTGATTCCGGAGTGTTCGCCAAGTGTTTCCGGCGTAGCCGGCAGGTGATTTTGCATGTCCAGCGGTCGTTCCGGCGGGTCGAGCCGGTCTTTCCGGCGTGTCCGGCAGGTGGTTCCGGTCTGTCCGGCAGGTGGTTCTGTGGTGTCCGGCACGAGGTTCAGTCTGAGAGGCTGTGCCGGCATGCCCCTCACGTGATTCCGGCTTGTCCCTTAAGTGGTGCTGGTGTAGCGGGCAGGTGACTTTGGCGTGTCCGGCAGGTGGTTCAGGCGAGTTGAGCAGGTGGTTGCGACGTGCTCGGCAGGTGCTTCCGGCGTCTCCGGCACGTGTTTCTGGCACATCTGACTGGTGGTTCCGGCATGCCCAAAAGTTGATTCCGGTCTGTCCGGTAGGTGGTTCCGGCGTGCACGGCACGTGGTTCTGGTACGTGTCAGAGGTGGTTGCGTATGCCCAACAGGTGATTCCGGACTGTCCGCCACGTGCTTCTGGCACGTCTGAGAGGTGGTTCCAACATGCCCGGCAGGTCATTTCGGAGAGTCGTCCAAGTGGTTCTGGCGTAGCCCGCAGGTGATTTTGGCGTGTCCGGCAGGTGGTTCCGCCGTTCTCGGCAGGTGGTTCAGGCATGGCCGTCACGTGGTTCCAGTCTGTCCAGGACGTGTTTCCAGCTTCTCCGGCAGGTGGTTCTGGTACGTCTGAGAGGTGGTTCCGCCATGGCTGGCAGGTGATCCCGGACTGTCCCCCAGGTGGTTCTGGCATAGCCAGCAGTTGATATTGGCCTGTCCGGCAGGTGGTTCCAGCGAGTCGAACAGGTGGCTCCGGCGTTCTTGGCAGGTGGTTCCGGTCTGCCCGGTAGGTGTTTCCGGCGTGTCCGGCACGTGCTTCCGGCACGTCTGAGAGGTGGTTCCGGCATGCGCGGCAGGTGATTCCGTAGTGTCCACCAGGTGGTTCTGGCATACCCGGCAGGTGATTTTGGCGTGTCCGGCAGGTGTTTCTGGCGAGTCGAGCAGGTGGCTCCGGCATGCTCGGCAGGTGCTTCCGGCGTCTCCGGCACTTGGTTCTGGTGTGTCTGAGAGCTGGTTCCGGCATGTCCGGCAGATGATTCCGGAGTGTCCGCCAAGTGGTTCTGGCATACCCAGCAGGTGATTTTGGCGTGTCAGGGAGGTGGTACCGGTGAGTCGAGCAGGTGGTTCCGGCGTGCTCAGCAGGTGGTTCAGGAGGTTCTGGCAGGTGGTATCCGTCTGTTCGGGGTGTGGTTCCAGCATCTCATGAACACGTTTCTGGCACGTCTGAGATGTGGTTCCAGCCGGCCCGACAGGTGTTTCTCAGTGTCCGCCAAGCGGTTCTGGCGTAGTTGGCAGGTGATTTTGGCATGACTGGCAGGTGGTTCCAGCAAGCCTGGCAGGTGATTCCAAAGTGTTCACCAACTGGTTGTGGCGTAGCCGGCAGGTGATTTTTGCGTGTCCGGCAGGTGGTTCTGGCGAGTCGAGCAGGTGGTTCCGGCGTGCTCGGCTGGTGCTTCCGGGGTCATTGGCACGGGGTTCTGGCATGTCTGAGAGGTGGTTCCTGCATGCCCGGCAAGTGATTCCGGAGTGTTCGCCAAGTGGTTCTGGCATAGTCGGCAGGTGATTTTGCATGTCCAGCGGTCGTTCCAGCGGGTCGAGCCTGTGGTTCCGGCGTGTCCGGCAGGTGGTTCCGGTCTGTCCGGCAGGTGGTTCTGTGGTGTCCGGCACGAGGTTCAGTCTGAGAGGCTGTGCCGGCATGCCCCTCACGTGATTCCGGCTTGTCCCCGAAGTGGTGCTGGTGTAGCGGGCAGGTGATTTTGCATGTCCGGCAGGTGGTTCAGGCGAGTTGAGCAGGTGGTTCCGACGTGCTTGGCAGGTGCTTCCGGCGTCTCCGGCACGTGTTTCTGGCACATCTGACAGGTGGTTCCGGCATGCCCGAAAGGTGATTCTGGTCTGTCCGGTAGGTGGTTCCAGCCTGCACGGCATGTGGTTCTGGTACGTCTCAGAGGTGGTTGCGCATGCCCAACAGGTGATTCCGGACTGTCCGCCACATGGTTCTGGCACGTCTGAGAGGTGGTTCCGGCATGCCCGGCAGGTCATCCCAGAGAGTCCTCCAAGTGGTTCTGGCATAACACGCAGGTGATTTTGGCGTGTCTGGCAGGTTGTTCCGTTGTGCTTGGCAGGTGGTTCAGGCTTGGCCGGCAGGTGGTTCCAGACTGTCCAGGACGTGTTTCCAGCTTCTCCGGCAGGTGGTTCTGGTACGTCTGAGAGGTGGTTCCGCCATGGCTGGCAGGTGATTCCGGACCGTCCCCCAGGTGGTTCTGGCATAGCCAGCAGTTGATATTGGCCTGTCCGGCAGGTGGTTCCAGCGAGTCGAACAGGTGGCTCCGGCGTGCTCGGCAGGTGGTTCCGGTCTGTCCGGTAGGTGATTCCGGCGTGTCCGGCACGTGCTTCCGGCACGTCTGAGAGGTGGTTCCGGCATGCGCGACAGGTGGTTTCGGAGTGTCAGCCAGGTGGTTCTGGCGTACCCGGCAGGTGATTTTGGCGTGTCCGGCAGGTGTTTCTGGCGAGTCGAGCAGGTGGCTCCGGCATGCTCGGCAGGTGCTTCCGGCGTCTCCGGCACGTGGTTCTGGTGTGTCTGAGAGCTGGTTCCGGCATGTCCGGCAGATGATTCCGGAGTGTCCGCCAAGTGGTTCTGGCATACCCGGCTGGTGATTTGGGCATGTCAGGTAGGTGGTTCCGGCGAGTCGAGCAGGTGGCTCCGGCGTGCTCGGCAGGTTGTTCAGACGGGTCTGGCAGGTGTTTTCCGTCTGTTCGGGGTGTGGTTCCAGCATCTCATGCACATGGTTCTGGCACGTCTGAGATGTGGTTCCGGCCGGCCCGACAGGTGTTTCCACAGTGTCCGCCAAGTGGTACTGGCGTAGTTGGCAGGTGATTTTGGCATGACCGGCAGGTGGTTCCAGCAAGCCCGGCAGGTGATTCCGAAGTGTTCCCCAACTGGTTGTGGCGTAGCCGGCAGGTGATTTTTGCGTGTCCGGCAGGTGGTTCTGGCGAGTCGAGCAGGTGGTTCCGGCGTGCTCGGCAGGTGCTTCCGGGGTCATTGGCACGTGGTTCTGGCATATCTGAGAGGTGGTTCCGGCATGCCCGGCAGCTGATTCCGGAGTGTTCGCCAAGTGTTTCCGGCGTAGCCGGCAGGTGATTTTGGCATGTCCGGCAGGTGGTTCAGGCGAGTTGAGCAGGTGGTTGCGACGTGCTCGGCAGGTGCTTCCGGCGTCTCCGGCACGTGTTTCTGGCACATCTGACTGGTGGTTCCGGCATGCCCAAAAGTTGATTCCGGTCTGTCCGGTAGGTGGTTCCGGCGTGCACGGCACGTGGTTCTGGTACGTGTCAGAGGTGGTTGCGTATGCCCAACAGGTGATTCCGGACTGTCCGCCACGTGCTTCTGGCACGTCTGAGAGGTGGTTCCAACATGCCCGGCAGGTCATTTCGGAGAGTCGTCCAAGTGGTTCTGGCGTAGCCCGCAGGTGATTTTGGCGTGTCCGGCAGGTGGTTCCGCCGTGCTCGGCAGGTGGTTCAGGCATGGCCGTCACGTGGTTCCAGTCTGTCCAGGACGTGTTTCCAGCTTCTCCGGCAGGTGGTTCTGGTACGTCTGAGAGGTGGTTCCGCCATGGCTGGCAGGTGATCCCGGACTGTCCCCCAGGTGGTTCTGGCATAGCCAGCAGTTGATATTGGCCTGTCCGGCAGGTGGTTCCAGCGAGTCGAACAGGTGGCTCCGGCGTTCTTGGCAGGTGGTTCCGGTCTGTCCGGTAGGTGTTTCCGGCGTGTCCGGCACGTGCTTCCGGCACGTCTGAGAGGTGGTTCCGGCATGCGCGGCAGGTGATTCCGGAGTGTCCGCCAGGTGGTTCTGGCATACCCGGCAGGTGATTTTGGCGTGTCCGGCAGGTGTTTCTGGCGAGTCGAGCAGGTGGCTCCGGCATGCTCGGCAGGTGCTTCCGGCGTCTCCGGCACGTGGTTCTGGTGTGTCTGAGAGCTGGTTCCGGCATGTCCGGCAGATGATTCCGGAGTGTCCGCCAAGTGGTTCTGGCATACCCGGCTGGTGATTTTGGCATGTCAGGTAGGTGGTACCGGTGAGTCGAGCAGGTGGTTCCGGCGTGCTCAGCAGGTGGTTCAGGCGGTTCTGGCAGGTGGTATCCGTCTGTTCGGGGTGTGGTTCCAGCATCTCATGAACACGTTTCTGGCACGTCTGAGATGTGGTTCCAGCCGGCCCGACAGGTGTTTCCGCAGTGTCCGCCAAGCGGTTCTGGCGTAGTTGGCAGGTGATTTTGGCATGACTGGCAGGTGGTTCCAGCAAGCCTGGCAGGTGATTCCAAAGTGTTCACCAACTGGTTGTGGCGTAGCCGGCAGGTGATTTTTGCGTGTCCGGCAGGTGGTTCTGGCGAGTCGAGCAGGTGGTTCCGGCGTGCTCGGCTGGTGCTTCCGGGGTCATTGGCACGGGGTTCTGGCATGTCTGAGAGGTGGTTCCTGCATGCCCGGCAAGTGATTCCGGAGTGTTCGCCAAGTGGTTCTGGCATAGTCGGCAGGTG
>NW_027227586.1:0-16791 GCF_037783145.1 Equus przewalskii | reverse complement strand
AGGCGAGTTGAGCAGGTGGTTCCAACGTGCTCGGCAGGTGCTTCCGGCATCTCCGGCACGTGTTTCTGGCACATCTGACAGGTGGTTCCGTCATGCCCGAAAGGTGATTCCGGTCTGTCCGGTAGGTGGTTCCAGCCTGCACGGCATGTGGTTCTGGTACGTCTCAGAGGTGGTTGCGCATGCCCAACAGGTGATTCCGGACTGTCCGTCACATGGTTATGGCACGTCTGAGAGGTGGTTCCGGCATGCCCGGCAGGTCATCCCAGAGAGTCCTCCAAGTGGTTCTGGCATAACACGCAGGTGATTTTGGCGTGTCTGGCAGGTTGTTCCGTTGTGCTTGGCAGGTGGTTCAGGCTTGGCCGGCAGGTGGTTCCAGACTGTCCAGGACGTGTTTCCAGCTTCTCCGGCAGGTGGTTCTGGTACGTCTGAGTGGTGGTTCCGCCATGGCTGGCAGGTGATCCCGGACTGTCCCCCAGGTGGTTCTGGCATAGCCAGCAGTTGATATTGGCCTGTCCGGCAGGTGGTTCCAGCGAGTCGAACAGGTGGCTCCGGCGTGCTCGGCAGTTGGTTCCGGTCTGTCCGGTAGATGATTCCGGCGTGTCCGGCACGTGCTTCCGGCACGTCTGAGAGTTGGTTCCGGCATGCGCGACAGGTGATTTCGGAGTGTCCGCCAGGTGGTTCTGGCGTACCCGGTAGGTGATTTTGGCATGTCCGGCAGGTGTTTCTGGCGAGTCGAGCAGGTGGCTCCGGCATGCTCGGCAGGTGCTTCCGGCGTCTCCGGCACGTGGTTCTGGTGTGTCTGAGAGCTGGTTCCGCCATGTCCGGCAGATGATTGCGGAGTGTCCGCCAAGTTGTTCTGGCATACCCGGCTGGTGATTTGGGCATGTCAGGTAGGTGGTTCCGGCGAGTCGAGCAGGTGGCTCCGGCGTGCTCGGCAGGTTGTTCAGACGGGTCTGGCAGGTGTTTTCCGTCTGTTCGGGGTGTGGTTCCAGCATCTCATGCACATGGTTCTGGCACGTCTGAGATGTGGTTCCGGCCGGCCCGACAGGTGTTTCCACAGTGTCCGCCAAGTGGTACTGGCGTAGTTGGCAGGTGATTTTGGCATGACCGGCAGGTGGTTCCAGCAAGCCCGGCAGGTGATTCCGAAGTGTTCCCCAACTGGTTGTGGCGTAGCCGGCAGGTGATTTCTGCATGTCCGGCAGGTGGTTCTGGCGAGTCGAGCAGGTGGTTCCAACGTGCTCGGCAGGTGCTTCCGGCATCTCCGGCACGTGTTTCTGGCACATCTGACAGGTGGTTCCGGCATGCCCGAAAGGTGATTCCGGTCTGTCCGGTAGGTGGTTCCGGCGTGCACGGCACGTGGTTCTGGTACGTGTCAGAGGTGGTTGCGTATGCCCAACAGGTGATTCCGGACTGTCCGCCACGTGCTTCTGGCACGTCTGAGAGGTGGTTCCAACATGCCCGGCAGGTCATTTCGGAGAGTCGTCCAAGTGGTTCTGGCGTAGCCCGCAGGTGATTTTGGCGTGTCCGGCAGGTGGTTCCGCCGTGCTCGGCAGGTGGTTCAGGCATGGCCGTCACGTGGTTCCAGTCTGTCCAGGACGTGTTTCCAGCTTCTCCGGCAGGTGGTTCTGGTACGTCTGAGAGGTGGTTCCGCCATGGCTGGCAGGTGATCCCGGACTGTCCCCCAGGTGGTTCTGGCATAGCCAGCAGTTGATATTGGCCTGTCCGGCAGGTGGTTCCAGCGAGTCGAACAGGTGGCTCCGGCGTTCTTGGCAGGTGGTTCCGGTCTGTCCGGTAGGTGTTTCCGGCGTGTCTGGCACGTGCTTCCGGCACGTCTGAGAGGTGGTTCCGGCATGCGCGGCAGGTGATTCCGTAGTGTCCGCCAGGTGGTTCTGGCATACCCGGCAGGTGATTTTGGCGTGTCCGGCAGGTGTTTCTGGCGAGTCGAGCAGGTGGCTCCGGCATGCTCGGCAGGTGCTTCCGGCGTCTCCGGCACTTGGTCCTGGTGTGTCTGAGAGCTGGTTCCGGCATGTCCGGCAGATGATTCCGGAGTGTCCGCCAAGTGGTTCTGGCATACCCAGCAGGTGATTTTGGCGTGTCAGGGAGGTGGTACCGGTGAGTCGAGCACGTGGTTCCGGCGTGCTCAGCAGGGGGTTCAGGCGGTTCTGGCAGGTGGTATCCGTCTGTTCGGGGTGTGGTTCCAGCATCTCATGAACACGTTTCTGGCACGTCTGAGATGTGGTTCCAGCCGGCCCGACAGGTGTTTCCGCAGTGTCCGCCAAGCGGTTCTGGCGTAGTTGGCAGGTGATTTTGGCATGACTGGCAGGTGGTTCCAGCAAGCCTGGCAGGTGATTCCAAAGTGTTCACCAACTGGTTGTGGCGTAGCCAGCAGGTGATTTTTGCGTGATCGGCAGGTGGTTCTGGCGAGTCGAGCAAGTGGTCCCGGCGTGCTCGGCTGGTGCTTCCGGGGTCATTGGCACGGGGTTCTGGCATGTCTGAGAGGTGGTTCCTGCATGCCCGGCAAGTGATTCCGGAGTGTTCGCCAAGGGGTTCTGGCATAGTCGGCAGGTGATTTTGGCATGTCCGGCAGGTGGTTCAGGCGAGTTGAGCAGGTGGTTCCAACGTGCTTGGCAGGTGCTTCCGGCGTCTCCGGCACGTGTTTCTGGCACATCTGACAGGTGGTTCCGGCATGCCCGAAAGGTGATTCCGGTCTGTCCGGTAGGTGGTTCCAGCCTGCACGGCATGTGGTTCTGGTACGTCTCAGAGGTGGTTGCGCATGCCCATCAGGTGATTCCAGACTGTCCGCCACATGGTTCTGGCACGTCTGAGAGGTGGTTCCGGCATGCCCGGCAGGTCATCCCAGAGACTGCTCCAAGTGGTTCTGGCATAACAGGCAGGTGATTTTGGAGTGTCTGGCAGGTTGTTCCGTTGTGCTTGGCAGGTGGTTCAGGCTTGGCCGGCAGGTGGTTCCAGACTGTCCAGGACGTGTTTCCAGCTTCTCCGGCAGGTGGTTCTGGTACGTCTGAGAGGTGGTTCCTCCATGGCTGGCAGGCGATTCCGGACCGTCCCCCAGGTGGTTCTGGCATAGCCAGCAGTTGATATTGGCCTGTCCGGCAGGTGGTTCCAGCGAGTCGAACACGTGGCTCCGGCGTGCTCGGCAGGTGGTTCCGGTCTGTCCGGTAGGTGATTCCGGCGTGTCCGGCACGTGCTTCCATCACGTCTGAGAGGTGGTTCCGGCATGCGCGACAGGTGGTTTCGGAGTTTCCGCCAGGTGGTTCTGGCGTACCCGGCAGGTGATTTTGGCGTGTCCGGCAGGTGTTTCTGGCGAGTCGAGCAGGTGGCTCCGGCATGCTCGGCAGGTGCTTCCGGCGTCTCCGGCACGTGGTTCTGGTGTGTCTGAGAGCTGGTTCCGGCATGTCCGGCAGATGATTCCGGAGTGTCCGCCAAGTGGTTCTGGCATACCCGGCTGGTGATTTGGGCATGTCAGGTAGGTGGTTCCGGCGAGTCGAGCAGGTGGCTCCGGCGTGCTCGGCAGGTTGTTCAGACGGGTCTGGCAGGTGTTTTCCGTCTGTTCGGGGTGTGGTTCCAGCATCTCATGCACATGGTTCTGGCACGTCTGAGATGTGGTTCCGGCCGGCCCGACAGGTGTTTCCACAGTGTCCGCCAAGTGGTACTGGCGTAGTTGGCAGGTGATTTTGGCATGACCGGCAGGTGGTTCCAGCAAGCCCGGCAGGTGATTCCGAAGTGTTCCCCAACTGGTTGTGGCGTAGCCGGCAGGTGATTTCTGCGTGTCCGGCAGGTGGTTCTGGCGAGTCGAGCAGGTGGTTCCGGCGTGCTCGGCAGGTGCTTCTGGGGTCATTGGCACGTGGTTCTGGCATATCTGAGAGGTGGTTCCGGCATGCCCCGCAGGTGATTCCGGAGTGTTCGCCAAGTGTTTCCGGCGTAGCCGGCAGGTGATTTTGCATGTCCAGCGGTCGTTCCGGCGGGTCGAGCCGGTGGTTCCGGCGTGTCCGGCAGGTGGTTCCGGTCTGTCCGGCAGGTGGTTCTGTGGTGTCCGGCACGAGGTTCAGTCTGAGAGGCTGTGCCGGCATGCCCCTCACGTGATTCCGGCTTGTCCCCGAAGTGGTGCTGGTGTAGCGGGCAGGTGATTTTGGCGTGTCCGGCAGGTGGTTCCGGCGAGTTGAGCAGGTGGTTGCGACGTGCTCGGCAGGTGCTTCCGGCGTCTCCGGCACGTGTTTCTGGCACATCTGACTGGTGGTTCCGGCATGCCCAAAAGTTGATTCCGGTCTGTCCGGTAGGTGGTTCCGGCGTGCACGGCACGTGGTTCTGGTACGTCTCAGAGGTGGTTGCGTATGCCCAACAGGTGATTCCGGACTGTCCGCCACGTGCTTCTGGCACGTCTGAGAGGTGGTTCCAACATGCCCGGCAGGTCATTTCGGAGAGTCGTCCAAGTGGTTCTGGCGTAGCCCGCAGGTGATTTTGGCGTGTCCGGCAGGTGGTTCAGGCATGGCCGTCACGTGGTTCCAGTCTGTCCAGGACGTGTTTCCAGCTTCTCCGGCAGGTGGTTCTGGTACGTCTGAGAGGTGGTTCCGCCATAGCTGGCAGGTGATCCCGGACTGTCCCCCAGGTGGTTCTGGCATAGCCAGCAGTTGATATTGGCCTGTCCGGCAGGTGGTTCCAGCGAGTCGAACAGGTGGCTCCGGCGTTCTTGGCAGGTGGTTCCGGTCTGTCCGGTAGGTGTTTCCGGCGTGTCTGGCACGTGCTTCCGGCACGTCTGAGAGGTGGTTCCGGCATGCGCGGCAGGTGATTCCGGAGTGTCCGCCAGGTGGTTCTGGCATACCCGGCAGGTGATTTTGGCGTGTCCGGCAGGTGTTTCTGGCGAGTCGAGCAGGTGGCTCCGGCATGCTCGGCAGGTGCTTCCGGCGTCTCCGGCACTTGGTTCTGGTGTGTCTGAGAGCTGGTTCCGGCATGTCCGGCAGATGATTCCGGAGTGTCCGCCAAGTGGTTCTGGCATACCCAGCAGGTGATTTTGGCGTGTCAGGGAGGTGGTACCGGTGAGTCGAGCAGGTGGTTCCGGCGTGCTCAGCAGGTGGTTCAGGCGGTTCTGGCAGGTGGTATCCGTCTGTTCGGGGTGTGGTTCCAGCATCTCATGAACACGTTTCTGGCACGTCTGAGATGTGGTTCCAGCCGGCCCGACAGGTGTTTCCGCAGTGTCCGCCAAGCGGTTCTGGCGTAGTTGGCAGGTGATTTTGGCATGACTGGCAGGTGGTTCCAGCAAGCCTGGCAGGTGATTCCAAAGTGTTCACCAACTGGTTGTGGCGTAGCCGGCAGGTGATTTTTGCCTGATCGGCAGGTGGCTCTGGCGAGTCGAGCAAGTGGTTCCGGCGTGCTCGGCTGGTGCTTCCGGGGTCATTGGCACGGGGTTCTGGCATGTCTGAGAGGTGGTTCCTGCATGACCGGCAAGTGATTCCGGAGTGTTCGCCAAGGGGTTCTGGCATAGTCGGCAGGTGATTTTGGCATGTCCGGCAGGTGTTTCAGGCGAGTTGAGCAGGTGGTTCCAACGTGCTTGGCAGGTGCTTCCGGCGTCTCCGGCACGTGTTTCTGGCACATCTGACAGGTGGTTCCGGCATGCCCGAAAGGTGATTCCGGTCTGTGCAGTAGGTGGTTCCAGCCTGCACGGCATGTGGTTCTGGTACGTCTCAGAGGTGGTTGCGCATGCCCAACAGGTGATTCCGGACTGTCCGCCACATGGTTCTGGCACGTCTGAGAGGTGGTTCCGGCATGCCCGGCAGGTCATCCCAGAGAGTCCTCCAAGTGGTTCTGGCATAACACGCAGGTGATCTTGGCGTGCCTGGCAGGTTGTTCCGTTGTGCTTGGCAGGTGGTTCAGGCTTGGCCGGCAGGTGGTTCCAGACTGTCCAGGACGTGTTTCCAGCTTCTCCGGCAGGTGGTTCTGGTACGTCTGAGAGGTGGTTCCTCCATGGCTGTCAGGCGATTCCGGACCGTCCCCCAGGTGGTTCTGGCATAGCCAGCAGTTGATATTGGCCTGTCCGGCAGGTGGTTCCAGCGAGTCGAACATGTGGCTCCGGCGTGCTCGGCAGGTGGTTCCGGTCTGTCCGGTAGGTGATTCCGGCGTGTCCGGCACGTGCTTCCGGCACGTCTGAGAGGTGGTTCCGGCATGCGCGACAGGTGGTTTCGGAGTGTCCGCCAGGTGGTTCTGGCGTACCCGGCAGGTGATTTTGGCGTGTCCGGCAGGTGTTTCTGGCGAGTCGAGCAGGTGGCTCCGGCATGCTCGGCAGGTGCTTCCGGCGTCTCCGGCACGTGGTTCTGGTGTGTCTGAGAGCTGGTTCCGGCATGTCCGGCAGATGATTCCGGAGTGTCCGCCAAGTGGTTCTGGCATACCCGGCTGGTGATTTGGGCATGTCAGGTAGGTGGTTCCGGCGAGTCGAGCAGGTGGCTCCGGCGTGCTCGGCAGGTTGTTCAGACGGGTCTGGCAGGTGTTTTCCGTCTGTTCGGGGTGTGGTTCCAGCATCTCATGCACATGGTTCTGGGACGTCTCAGATGTGGTTCCAGCCGGCCCGACAGGTGTTTCCACAGTGTCCGCCAAGTGGTACTGGCGTAGTTGGCAGGTGATTTGGGCATGACCGGCAGGTGGTTCCAGCAAGCCCGGCAGGTGATTCCGAAGTGTTCCCCAACTGGTTGTGGCGTAGCCGGCAGGTGATTTTTGCGTGTCCAGCAGGTGGTTCTGGCGAGTCGAGCAGGTGGTTCCGGCGTGCTCGGCAGGTGCTTCCGGGGTCATTGGCACGTGGTTCTGGCATATCTGAGAGGTGGTTCCGGCATGCCCGGCAGGTGATTCCGGAGTGTTCGCCAAGTGTTTCCGGCGTAGCCGGCAGGTTATTTTGTATGTCCAGCGGTCGTTCTGGTGGGTCGAGCCGGTGGTTCCGGCGAGTCCGGCAGGTGGTACCGGTCTGTCCGGCAGGTGGTTCTGTGGTGTCCGGCACGAGGTTCAGTCTGCGAGGCTGTGCCGGCATGCCCCTCACGTGATTCCGGCTTGTCCCCGAAGTGGTGCTGGTGTAGAGGGCAGGTGATTTTGGCGTGTCCGGCAGGTGGTTCAGGCGAGTTGAGCAGGTGGTTGCGACGTGCTCGGCAGGTGCTTCCGGCGTCTCCGGCACGTGTTTCTGGCACATCTGACTGGTGGTTCCGGCATGCCCAAAAGTTGATTCCGGTCTGTCCGGTAGGTGATCCGGCGTGCACGGCACGTGGTTCTGGTACGTCTCAGAGGTGGTTGCGTATGCCCAACAGGTGATTCCGGACTGTCCGCCACATGCTTCTGGCACGTCTGAGAGGTGGTTCCAACATGCCCGGCAGGTCATTTCGGAGAGTCGTCCAAGTGGTTCTGGCGTAGCCCGCAGGTGATTTTGGCGTGTCCGGCAGGTGGTTCCGCCGTGCTCGGCAGGTGGTTCAGGCATGGCCGTCACGTGGTTCCAGTCTGTCCAGGACGTGTTTCCAGCTTCTCCGGCAGGTGGTTCTGGTACGTCTGAGAGGTGGTTCCGCCATGGCTTGCAGGCGATTCCGGACCGTCCCCCAGGTGGTTCTGGCATAGCCAGCAGTTGATATTGGCCTGTCCGGCAGGTGGTTCCAGCGAGTCGAACAGGTGGCTCCGGCGAGCTCGGCAGGTGGTTCCGGTCTGTCCGGTAGGTGATTCCGGCGTGTCCGGCACGTGCTTCCGGCACGTCTGAGATGTGGTTCCGGCATGCGCGACAGGTGATTTCGGAGTGTCCGCCAGGTGGTTCTGGCGTACCCGGCAGGTGATTTTGGCGTGTCCGGCAGGTGGTTCAGGCGAGTTGAGCAGGTGGTTCCAACGTGCTCGGCAGGTGCTTCCGGCATCTCCGGCACGTGTTTCTGGCACATCTGACAGGTGGTTCCGGCATGCCCGAAAGGTGATTCCGGTCTGTCCGGTAGGTGGTTCCAGCCTGCACGGCATGTGGTTCTGGTACGTCTCAGAGGTGGTTGCGCATGCCCAACAGGTGATTCCGGACTGTCCGCCACATGGTTCTGGCACGTCTGAGAGGTGGTTCCGGCATGCCCGGCAGGTCATCCCAGAGAGTCCTCCATGTGGTTCTGGCATAACACGCAGGTGATCTTGGCGTGCCTGGCAGGTTGTTCCGTTGTGCTTGGCAGGTGGTTCAGGCTTGGCCGGCAGGTGGTTCCAGACTGTCCAGGACGTGTTTCCAGCTTCTCCGGCAGGTGGTTCTGGTACGTCTGAGAGGTGGTTCCGCCATGGCTGGCAGGCGATTCCGGACCGTCCCCCAGGTGGTTCTGGCATAGCCAGCAGTTGATATTGGCCTGTCCGGCAGGTGGTTCCAGCGAGTCGAACAGGTGGCTCCGGCGTGCTCGGCAGGTGGTTCCGGTCTGTCCGGTAGGTGATTCCGGCGTGTCCGGGACGTGCTTCCGGCACGTCTGAGAGGTGGTTCCGGCATGCGCGACAGGTGATTTCGGAGTGTCCGCCAGGTGGTTCTGGCGTAGCCGGCAGGTGATTTTGGCATGTCCGGCAGGTGTTTCTGGCGAGTCGAGCAGGTGGCTCCGGCATGCTCGGCAGGTGCTTCCGGCGTCTCCGGCACGTGGTTCTGGTGTGTCTGAGAGCTGGTTCCGGCATGTCCGGCAGATGATTCCGGAGTGTCCGCCAAGTGGTTCTGGCATACCCGGCTGGTGATTTGGGCATGTCAGGTAGGTGGTTCCGGCGAGTCGAGCAGGTGGCTCCGGCGTGCTCGGCAGGTTGTTCAGACGGGGCTGGCAGGTGTTTTCCGTCTGTTCGGGGTGTGGTTCCAGCATCTCATGCACATGGTTCTGGCACGTCTCAGATGTGGTTCCGGCCGGCCCGACAGGTGTTTCCACAGTGTCCGCCAAGTGGTACTGGCGTAGTTGGCAGCTGATTTTGGCATGACCGGCAGGTGGTTCCAGCAAGCCCGGCAGGTGATTCCGAAGTGTTCCCCAACTGGTTGTGGCGTAGCCGGCAGGTGATTTTTGCGTGTCCAGCAGGTGGTTCTGGCGAGTCGAGCAGGTGGTTCCGGCGTGCTCGGCAGGTGCTTCCGGGGTCATTGGCACGTGGTTCTGGCATATCTGAGAGGTGGTTCCGGCATGCCCGGCAGGTGATTCCGGAGTGTTCGCCAAGTGTTTCCGGCGTAGCCGGCAGGTGATTTTGCATGTCCAGCGGTCGTTCCGGCGGGTCGAGCCGGTGGTTCCGGCGTGTCCGGCAGGTGGTTCCGGTCTGTCCGGCAGGTGGTTCTGTGGTGTCCGGCACGAGGTTCAGTCTGAGAGGCTGTGCCGGCATGCCCCTCACATGATTCCGGCTTGTCCCCGAAGTGGTGCTGGTGTAGCGGGCAGGTGATTTTGGCGTGTCCGGCAGGTGGTTCAGGCGAGTTGAGCAGGTGGTTGCGACGTGCTCGGCAGGTGCTTCCGGCGTCTCCGGCACGTGTTTCTGGCACATCTGACTGGTGGTTCCGGCATGCCCAAAAGTTGATTCCGGTCTGTCCGGTAGGTGGTTCCGGAGTGCACGGCACGTGGTTCTGGTATGTGTCAGAGGTGGTTGCGTATGCCCAACAGGTGATTCCGGACTGTCCGCCACGTGCTTCTGGCACGTCTGAGAGGTGGTTCCAACATGCCCGGCAGGTCATTTCGGAGAGTCGTCCAAGTGGTTCTGGCGTAGCCCGCAGGTGATTTTGGCGTGTCCGGCAGGTGGTTCCGCCGTGCTCGGCAGGTGGTTCAGGCATGGCCGTCACGTGGTTCCAGTCTGTCCAGGACGTGTTTCCAGCTTCTCCGGCAGGTGGTTCTGGTACGTCTGAGAGGTGGTTCCGCCATGGCTGGCAGGCGATTCCGGACCGTCCCCCAGGTGGTTCTGGCATAGCCAGCAGTTGATATTGGCCTGTCCGGCAGGTGGTTCCAGCGAGTCGAACAGGTGGCTCCGGCGTGCTCGGCAGGTGGTTCCGGTCTGTCCGGTAGGTGATTCCGGCGTGTCCGGCACGTGCTTCCGGCACGTCTGAGAGGTGGTTCCGGCATGCGCGACAGGTGATTTCGGAGTGTCCGCCAGGTGGTTCTGGCGTACCCGGCAGGTGATTTTGGCGTGTCCGGCAGGTGTTTCTGGCGAGTCGAGCAGGTGGCTCCGGCATGCTCGGCAGGTGCTTCCGGCGTCTCCGGCACGTGGTTCTGGTGTGTCTGAGAGCTGGTTCCGGCATGTCCGGCAGATGATTCCGGAGTGTCCCCCAAGTGGTTCTGGCATACCCGGCTGGTGATTTGGGCATGTCAGGTAGGTGGTTCCGGCGAGTCGAGCAGGTGGCTCCGGCGTGCTCGGCAGGTTGTTCAGACGGGTCTGGCAGGTGTTTTCCGTCTGTTCGGGGTGTGGTTCCAGCATCTCATGCACATGGTTCTGGCACGTCTCAGATGTGGTTCCGGCCGGCCCGACAGGTGTTTCCACAGTGTCCGCCAAGTGGTACTGGCGTAGTTGGCAGGTGCTTTTGGCATGACCGGCAGGTGGTTCCAGCAAGCCCGGCAGGTGATTCCGAAGTGTTCCCCAACTGGTTGTGGCGTAGCCGGCAGGTGATTTTTGCGTGTCCGGCAGGTGGTTCAGGCGAGTTGAGCAGGTGGTTGCGACGTGCTCGGCAGGTGCTTCCGGCGTCTCCGGCACGTGTTTCTGGCACATCTGACTGGTGGTTCCGGCATGCCCAAAAGTTGATTCCGGTCTGTCCGGTAGGTGGTTCCGGCGTGCACGGCACGTGGTTCTGGTACGTCTCAGAGGTGGTTGCGTATGCCCAACAGGTGATTCCGGACTGTCCGCCACGTGCTTCTGGCACGTCTGAGAGGTGGTTCCAACATGCCCGGCAGGTCATTTCGGAGAGTCGTCCAAGTGGTTCTGGCGTAGCCCGCAGGTGATTTTGGCGTGTCCGGCAGGTGGTTCCGCCGTGCTCGGCAGGTGGTTCAGGCATGGCCGTCACGTGGTTCCAGTCTGTCCAGGACGTGTTTCCAGCTTCTCCGGCAGGTGGTTCTGGTACGTCTGAGAGGTGGTTCCGCCATGGCTGGCAGGTGATCCCGGACTGTCCCCCAGGTGGTTCTGGCATAGCCAGCAGTTGATATTGGCCTGTCCGGCAGGTGGTTCCAGCGAGTCGAACAGGTGGCTCCGGCGTTCTTGGCAGGTGGTTCCGGTCTGTCCGGTAGGTGTTTCCAGCGTGTCTGGCACGTGCTTCCAGCACGTCTGAGAGGTGGTTCCGGCATGCGCGGCAGGTGATTCCGTAGTGTCCGCCAGGTGGTTCTGGCATACCCGGCAGGTGATTTTGGCGTGTCCGGCAGGTGTTTCTGGCGAGTCGAGCAGGTGGCTCCGGCATGCTCGGCAGGTGCTTCCGGCGATTCCGGCACTTGGTTCTGGTGTGTCTGAGAGCTGGTTCCGGCATGTCCGGCAGATGATTCCGGAGTGTCCGCCAAGTGGTTCTGGCATACCCAGCAGGTGATTTTGGCGTGTCAGGGAGGTGGTACCGGTGAGTCGAGCACGTGGTTCCGGCGTGCTCAGCAGGTGGTTCAGGCGGTTCTGGCAGGTGGTATCCGTCTGTTCGGGGTGTGGTTCCAGCATCTCATGAACACGTTTCTGGCACGTCTGAGATGTGGTTCCAGCCGGCCCGACAGGTGTTTCCGCAGTGTCCGCCAAGCGGTTCTGGCGTAGTTGGCAGGTGATTTTGGCATGACTGGCAGGTGGTTCCAGCAAGCCTGGCAGGTGATTCCAAAGTCTTCACCAACTGGTTGTGGCGTAGCCAGCAGGTGATTTTTGCGTGATCGGCAGGTGGTTCTGGCGAGTCGAGCAAGTGGTCCCGGCGTGCTCGGCTGGTGCTTCCGGGGTCATTGGCACGGGGTTCTGGCATGTCTGAGAGGTGGTTCCTGCATGCCCGGCAAGTGATTCCGGAGTGTTCGCCAAGGGGTTCTGGCATAGTCGGCAGGTGATTTTGGCATGTCCGGCAGGTGGTTCAGGCGAGTTGAGCAGGTGGTTCCAACGTGCTTGGCAGGTGCTTCCGGCGTCTCCGGCACGTGTTTCTGGCACATCTGACAGGTGGTTCCGGCATGCCCGAAAGGTGATTCCAGTCTGTCCGGTAGGTGGTTCCAGCCTGCACGGCATGTGGTTCTGGTACGTCTCAGAGGTGGTTGCGCATGCCCAACAGGTGATTCCGGACTGTCCGCCACATGGTTCTGGCACGTCTGAGAGGTGGTTCCGTCATGCCCGGCAGGTCATCCCAGAGAGTCCTCCATGTGGTTCTGGCATAACACGCAGGTGATCTTGGCGTGCCTGGCAGGTTGTTCCGTTGTGCTTGGCAGGTGGTTCAGGCTTGGCCGGCAGGTGGTTCCAGACTGTCCAGGACGTGTTTCCAGCTTCTCCGGCAGGTGGTTCTGGTACGTCTGAGAGGTGGTTCCGCCATGGCTGGCAGGCGATTCCGGACCGTCCCCCAGGTGGTTCTGGCATAGCCAGCAGTTGATATTGGCCTGTCCGGCAGGTGGTTCCAGCGAGTCGAACACGTGGCTCCGGCGTGCTCGGCAGGTGGTTCCGGTCTGTCCGGTAGGTGATTCCGGCGTGTCCGGCACGTGCTTCCGGCACGTCTGAGAGGTGGTTCCGGCATGCGCGACAGGTGATTTCGGAGTGTCCGCCAGGTGGTTCTGGCGTACCCGGCAGGTGATTTTGGCGTGTCCGGCAGGTGTTTCTGGCGAGTCGAGCAGGTGGCTCCGGCATGCTCGGCAGGTGCTTCCGGCGTCTCCGGCACGTGGTTCTGGTGTGTCTGAGAGCTGGTTCCGGCATGTCCGGCAGATGATTCCGGAGTGTCCGCCAAGTGGTTCTGGCATACCCGGCTGGTGATTTGGGCATGTCAGGTAGGTGGTTCCGGCGAGTCGAGCAGGTGGCTCCGGCGTGCTCGGCAGGTTGTTCAGACGGGTCTGGCAGGTGTTTTCCGTCTGTTCGGGGTGTGGTTCCAGCATCTCATGCACATGGTTCTGGCACGTCTCAGATGTGGTTCCGCCCGGCCCGACAGGTGTTTCCACAGTGTCCGCCAAGTGGTACTGGCGTAGTTGGCAGGTGCTTTTGGCATGACCGGCAGGTGGTTCCAGCAAGCCCGGCAGGTGATTCCGAAGTGTTCCCCAACTGGTTGTGGCGTAGCCGGCAGGTGATTTTTGCGTGTCCGGCAGGTGGTTCTGGCGAGTTGAGCAGGTGGTTGCGACGTGCTCGGCAGGTGCTTCCGGCGTCTCCGGCACGTGTTTCTGGCACATCTGACTGGTGGTTCCGGCATGCCCAAAAGTTGATTCCGGTCTGTCCGGTAGGTGGTTCCGGCGTGCACGGCACGTGGTTCTGGTACGTCTCAGAGGTGGTTGCGTATGCCCAACAGGTGATTCCGGACTGTCCGCCACGTGCTTCTGGCACGTCTGAGAGGTGGTTCCAACATGCCCGGCAGGTCATTTCGGAGAGTCGTCCAAGTGGTTCTGGCGTAGCCCGCAGGTGATTTTGGCGTGTCCGGCAGGTGGTTCCGCCGTGCTCGGCAGGTGGTTCAGGCATGGCCGTCACGTGGTTCCAGTCTGTCCAGGACGTGTTTCCAGCTTCTCCGGCAGGTGGTTCTGGTACGTCTGAGAGGTGGTTCCGCCATGGCTGGCAGGTGATCCCGGACTGTCCCCCAGGTGGTTCTGGCATAGCCAGCAGTTGATATTGGCCTGTCCGGCAGGTGGTTCCAGCGAGTCGAACAGGTGGCTCCGGCGTTCTTGGCAGGTGGTTCCGTTCTGTCTGGTAGGTGTTTCCGGCGTGTCTGGCACGTGCTTCCGGCACGTCTGAGAGGTGGTTCCGGCATGCGCGGCAGGTGATTCCGTAGTGTCCGCCAGGTGGTTCTGGCATACCCGGCAGGTGATTTTGGCGTGTCCGGCAGGTGTTTCTGGCGAGTCGAGCAGGTGGCTCCGGCATGCTCGGCAGGTGCTTCCGGCGTCTCCGGCACTTGGTTCTGGTGTGTCTGAGAGCTGGTTCCGGCATGTCCGGCAGATGATTCCGGAGTGTCCGCCAAGTGGTTCTGGCATACCCAGCAGGTGATTTTGGCGTGTCAGGGAGGTGGTACCGGTGAGTCGAGCACGTGGTTCCGGCGTGCTCAGCAGGTGGTTCAGGCGGTTCTGGCAGGTGGTATCCGTCTGTTCGGGCTGTGGTTCCAGCATCTCATGAACACGTTTCTGGCACGTCTGAGATGTGGTTCCAGCCGGCCCGACAGGTGTTTCCGCAGTGTCCGCCAAGCGGTTCTGGCGTAGTTGGCAGGTGATTTTGGCATGACCGGCAGGTGGTTCCAGCAAGCCCGGCAGGTGATTCCGAAGTGTTCCCCAACTGGTTGTGGCGTAGCCGGCAGGTGATTTTTGCGTGTCCGGCAGGTGGTTCTGGCGAGTCGAGCAGGTGGTTCCGGCGTGCTCGGCAGGTGCTTCCGGGGTCATTGGCACGTGGTTCTGGCATATCTGAGAGGTGGTTCCGGCATGCCCGGCAGGTGATTCCGGAGTGTTCGCCAAGTGTTTCCGGCGTAGCCGGCAGGTGATTTTGCATGTCCCGCGGTCGTTCCGGCGGGTCGAGCCGGTGGTTCCGGCGTGTCCGGCAGGTGGTTCCGGTCTGTCCGGCAGGTGGTTCTGTGGTGTCCGGCACGAGGTTCAGTCTGAGAGGCTGTGCCGGCATGCCCCTCACGTGATTCCGGCTTGTCCCCGAAGTGGTGCTGGTGTAGCGGGCAGGTGATTTTGGCGTGTCCGGCAGGTGGTTCAGGCGAGTTGAGCAGGTGGTTGCGACGTGCTCGGCAGGTGCTTCCGGCGTCTCCGGCACGTGTTTCTGGCACATCTGACTGGTGGTTCCGGCATGCCCAAAAGTTGATTCCGGTCTGTCCGGTAGGTGGTTCCGGCGTGCACGGCACGTGGTTCTGGTACGTCTCAGAGGTGGTTGCGTATGCCCAACAGGTGATTCCGGACTGTCCGCCACGTGCTTCTGGCACGTCTGAGAGGTGGTTCCAACATGCCCGGCAGGTCATTTCGGAGAGTCGTCCAAGTGGTTCTGGCGTAGCCCGCAGGTGATTTTGGCGTGTCCGGCAGGTGGTTCCGCCGTGCTCGGCAGGTGGTTCAGGCATGGCCGTCACGTGGTTCCAGTCTGTCCAGGACGTGTTTCCAGCTTCTGCGGCAGGTGGTTCTGGTACGTCTGAGAGGTGGTTCCGCCATGGCTGGCAGGTGATCCCGGACTGTCCCCCAGGTGGTTCTGGCATAGCCAGCAGTTGATATTGGCCTGTCCAGCAGGTGGTTCCAGCGAGTCGAACAGGTGGCTCCGGCGTTCTTGGCAGGTGGTTCCGGTCTGTCCGGTAGGTGTTTCCGGCGTGTCTGGCACGTGCTTCCGGCACGTCTGAGAGGTGGTTCCGGCATGCGCGGCAGGTGATTTTGGCATGTCCGGCAGGTGGTTCAGGCGAGTTGAGCAGGTGGTTCCAACGTGCTTGGCAGGTGCTTCCGGCGTCTCCGGCACGTGTTTCTGGCACATCTGACAGGTGGTTCCGGCATGCCCGAAAGGTGATTCCAGTCTGTCCGGTAGGTGGTTCCAGCCTGCACGGCATGTGGTTCTGGTACGTCTCAGAGGTGGTTGCGCATGCCCAACAGGTGATTCCGGACTGTCCGCCACATGGTTCTGGCACGTCTGAGAGGTGGTTCCGGCATGCCCGGCAGGTCATCCCAGAGAGTCCTCCATGTGGTTCTGGCATAACACGCAGGTGATCTTGGCGTGCCTGGCAGGTTGTTCCGTTGTGCTTGGCAGGTGGTTCAGGCTTGGCCGGCAGGTGGTTCCAGACTGTCCAGGACGTGTTTCCAGCTTCTCTGGCAGGTGGTTCTGGTACGTCTGAGAGGTGGTTCCGCCATGGCTGGCAGGCGATTCCGGACCGTCCCCCAGGTGGTTCTGGCATAGCCAGCAGTTGATATTGGCCTGTCCGGCAGGTGGTTCCAGCGAGTCGAACAGGTGGCTCCGGCGTGCTCGGCAGGTGGTTCCGGTCTGTCCGGTAGGTGATTCCGGCGTGTCCGGCACGTGCTTCCGGCACGTCTGAGAGGTGGTTCCGGCATGCGCGACAGGTGATTTCGGAGTGTCCGCCAGGTGGTTCTGGCGTACCCGGCAGGTGATTTTGGCGTGTCCGGCAGGTGTTTCTGGCGAGTCGAGCAGGTGGCTCCGGCATGCTCGGCAGGTGCTTCCGGCGTCTCCGGCACGTGGTTCTGGTGTGTCTGAGAGCTGGTTCCGGCATGTCCGGCAGATGATTCCGGAGTGTCCGCCAAGTGGTTCTGGCATACCCGGCTGGTGATTTGGGCATGTCAGGTAGGTGGTTCCGGCGAGTCGAGCAGGTGGCTCCGGCGTGCTCGGCAGGTTGTTCAGACGGGTCTGGCAGGTGTTTTCCGTCTGTTCGGGGTGTGGTTCCAGCATCTCATGCACATGGTTCTGGCACGTCTCAGATGTGGTTCCGCCCGGCCCGACAGGTGTTTCCACAGTGTCCGCCAAGTGGTACTGGCGTAGTTGGCAGGTGCTTTTGGCATGACCGGCAGGTGGTTCCAGCAAGCCCGGCAGGTGATTCCGAAGTGTTCCCCAACTGGTTGTGGCGTAGCCGGCAGGTGATTTTTGCGTGTCCGGCAGGTGGTTCAGGCGAGTTGAGCAGGTGGTTGCGACGTGCTCGGCAGGTGCTTCCGGCGTCTCCGGCACGTGTTTCTGGCACATCTGACTGGTGGTTCCGGCATGCCCAAAAGTTGATTCCGG
>NW_027227585.1:0-11123 GCF_037783145.1 Equus przewalskii | reverse complement strand
AAATATAAGCTAAGCACTCCAAGTTTACAATGTACAAATGAATCTAGAATATTGTGCATTAGGTAAAATCAGTCAAGGTTGTTATCTTTTCTTAGGGAAAATGTATACCCTGATAATGGTTTTCAAACTAAATTTCAGTTGTGAGAACTAGACCCCAGTGTAAGGATAGAAGAATATGGTGAGGATTCCCTGTCTTCCTGACCCACCAGTCTATCCCTATTCAGTCAAACAGATTCCAGTTTTATCTGTTTTATGTGTATCTCTCTCAGTATAAGATTGTGTTTGAGAAAAATAAACAAAGTAATTAATTAGTGTTCTTGATCAAAAGTACATAAAATTGTTTCATCGTGACCTCTAAGTTAACAATAGCAAATCAAGCATATCATCCTTGGATGAATGGTTTGACTCAATACAATCCTGCTTAGGCTGTTCAGGCAAATTAAAAGTTCTGAGATTCATGAATGGCTGTGAGTCATACTTAGAACCCAAAGGTAAAGGCTAATTTCTCAAAGCAACTCATTAACTGGAATCAACCCCAGGAATTATAAGAAAAGAGGAGGAAATTAGACCATGAGATGTGATTAATTTGTATTGATTTGTGGTTGGCCACATCATAAGTTTTTAATCAAACCAAATATTTCCCTTTTGTGCTCAGCTTCACCCATCATATCCATCTCTCTTTTGTGTAACCTACAGAGAGACGCAGTGGGGCAATTATTCCACATATACGGACTCTGTCCTCCTTGGCTTGCTCAGCAACAACCATTTCCGCTGGCTTCTCCTTGCCCTCATCCTCCTGGGCTTTGTCATCTCCATAGCCAGCAACACTATCATGATCATTCACATCCACATGGACCCCAGCTTCCACATCACCATGTACATCCTGCTCAGCCAGCTCTCTTAAGGACACCATGTACATTTCCACCATGGTGCCCAAGATGCTGGTTGACCAGATGTTGTCCAGAGGGCCATTTCCTTTTCAGGATGCACTGCTCAGCACTTCCTCTACTTGACCTTGGCAGGAGCTGATTTCTTCCTCCCAGGACTCATGTCCTATGACCAGTACATTGCCACCTGCAACCCACTGTGCTGTCCTGTCCTCATGAGAAGCAAAGTCTGTTGCTTATGATGGCAGCTAGGCTAGCAGGGTCCATGGATGGCTTTCCGCTCACTCAAGTCACGTGTAGTTCCCCCTCTGTACCTCTCAGTAAATCAACCACTTCTGGGAGGTCCCTGCCCTTCTGAAGCTCTCCTGTATGGACACATCAGCATATGAGACAGCCATGTATGTGCTGCATCATGATGATCCCCATCACTTTCTCTATTATCTCAGCCTCTTACACAAGGATTCTGATCACTGTGTAGGATGACTAAGGCAGAGGAAAGGCAAAAGGCAGTGGCCACTTGTTCCTCACACATGGTGGTTGTCAGTCTCTTCTACGGGGCCACCATGTACATCTAGGTGCTGCCTCATTCTTACTATACCCCTGAGCAGGACAAAGCTGTGTCTGCCTTTTACATTATCCTCATTTCCTTGCTCAACCCACTCATTTACAGCCTTGGGAACAAGGATGTCACAGGGGCCCTACAGAAGGCTCTGGGGAGGTGCTTGTGCTCAGGAAGCGTAATGACCTTCTAAATAAACTGCATTTGCTGCTGGAGACTTGATGAAAAAGATACAGGACTTCATCATCACTTTTGGACTTAAATATTCTCCACCTGGAAAATTAATATGTCACCCGTATGCCAGCTACTGTGAGGCATTTTTGGGATTTTGAAAGCTGACTGTAGGACTTTGAGGATATGATCATCTTTTGAAAGCTATGAGAGTTCTGAACAATGGATGATTTTGGATAGAGTGGGAGTAAAGTTGGAGTTTCAGTAGTCACCTGTCTGCTTTCTACAAAGCTTGCATTCTACTGGAGACTATGCCATTGCAGGTTTCTTGCTAAGGTGTCATGACAAATAAATGCTCATCTCCAGCACTCCTCCAACTTTTCAGCACTGTCTTTAGACACTCTAAAAAATGATCACTTCAATGACATCAACTTGTCAAATATTATTTTGACTTTATTTCAAATGTCATTTTAATATCTAATTATTTTTTTCTGCAAATGTTGTTTTTGGCCTTCCAAAGTGTTTAATTCAATCAAGCCAGTATTAGCATCATAATTATTTGGAGAAAATTGGCCTGACTCTAAATAATTAGTCTCAACTGAATTCTATCAACATGGCTTTTAGACACAAGAATATACATCATATTTTGGAGGAGACCAGCACATTCATTTTTGCCCTGTTGGGTTTTGCTAAAATCATTCCAGAAGGATGCATTCAATTAAAAAATATGTGGCTCTGAGGTATTGGTAAACATGGATGGCTCCTTAGTTTTCTACTTCTCATTGTTGCAAACTCCTAATGATATAATTCAATAGAAGCAATCAGGTCAGTTTAAATCACATCTTTTTCACTGTATTTAAATTGTCTGATGGCATTGTATATTTCATTTCAAAGATTCTCATGTAAAAGAATGGCACTTTTTTGAGAGTTAAAGCTTATTTTATTCTTTTGGAATTCAATAGAAGCTCATGAATTCGTTCTACATTTTAAAATAGTACTTTAATTTAGCTTAATTTATTTAATCATTTGAATACTTGTATAATAACTAAGTATTTTTCTGAGGTAGAAAAAATTATTTTTCTCTCCTTTTTTCCATGCTTTTCCCACTTGGCTAAACTCATTCTATTTTAAGTCCTCAGTCTTTCTATCTTCCTCCTTTTATATCTTGGAGTTTACTTATCTTTTATTTCATTATTCGAGAAGGAAATATTTTTCATTACAAAGAACAAAGTATAATTTGTATAAACTTTTTTTTTTTTGGCTGATGAAGATTAGCCCTGAGCTAACATCTGTGCAAGTCTCCCTCTACTTTACGTGTGGGTCACCACCACATTGTGGCTGGTGAGTGGTATAGGTCTCTGCCCCGGATTCAAACCCTTAAACCCAGGATGCCAAAGCAGAACACACCAAACTTAACCACTACACCACGGGGCCTGCCCCAACATAAGCATTTTTAAAATATAAAGTATGATGGTGGTTTAAACACATATAGACAAGTCAGCTGGCATTTGACATGTGTTTTAGAAAATCAAATGTTTCCATACTCTGGAAAAGAAAAGGAGAAACATCTCATTACAAAGCTTTCAAAGTCACCTTATTTAATATCTTGCTTTTTCAAAGAGGAGAGATGGGTGAAACTTTTGTCTCTAAATGTAGGCACCTGTCCTATTTTCCCTCAGTTAAACTTGGAGTGGAATCAAAGTTGGAGTCAACTTTTAGACTTCACCACTGGGTCCTGATCTCCTAGCATTCCTCAACTCAGTCCTTTACTCTGTTTCTTTGTTGTTGTTTATTGAGGTAAAATGGGCTTATGACATCATATAAATTTCAGGTTTACATCATTATATTTGAATTTCTGTGTAGATTACATCATGTTCACAACCCAAAGACTAATTATCATGCATCACTCTACATACATGTGTAATCACCCCTTTTGTCCTCCTCCCTCCTCCCTTTCCCTCTGGTTACCAGAAATCTGATTTCTGTCTCTAGGTGTGCATTTGTTGTTGTTTTTACCTTCTAGTTATGAGTGAGATCATGTGGTATTTGAGTTTCTCCCTCTGACTTATCTCACTGACCATAATACCATCAGGGTCCATCCATGTTGTCATAAATGGCAAGATTTCATCTTTTTAATGGCTGAATAGTATTCCTCTGTGTATACATACCATATCTTCTTTATCCATTCATCCCTTGATGGGCACCTAGTTTGCTTCCACATCTTGGCTATTATGAATAATGCCACAATGGACATAGGGGTACATGTATCTTTGTGCATTCATGTTTTCATGTCCTTTGGATAAATATTGAGCAGTGGAAAAGCTGGATTCTATGCTTACAATTTTGAGGAGTCTCTGTACTGTTTTCCATAGTGGCTGCAGTAGTTTGCATTCCCACCAGCAGTGTATGAGAGTTCCCTTTTCTCCTCATCCTCTCCAACAATTATTGTTTCCTGTCTTGTTAAGTATAGTCATTCTGACAGGAGTGGGGTGATATTTCATTGTAGTTTTGATTTGCATTTCCCTAATAATTAGTGATGTTGATCATCTTTTCATATGCCTGCTGGCCATCTGTATATTGCCTTTGGAGAAATGTTCAGATCTTTTGCCCAATTTTTTATTTGAGTTGTTAATTTTTTTGGTTGTTGAGATGTGAGTTCTTTATATATTTCAGGCATTCACTCCTTATCAGATATATGGTTTGCAAATATCTACTCCCAATTGTTAGATTCTCTTTTCATTTTGTTGATGGTTTCCATTGATGTGCAGAAGCTTTTTAGTTTGATATAGTCTCATTTGTTTATTTTTTCTATTGTTTCCCTTGCCTGATCAGTCATGGTACTTGAAAATATGCTGCTAAGACCAATGTCCAAGAACGTATTGTCTATGTCTTCTTCTACAGGTTTAATTGTTCTGGGTTTTACATTCAAGTCTTTAATCCATTTTGAGTTAATTTTTGTGTATAATGTAAGATAATGGTCTATTTCCATTCTTTTACATGTGGCCATCCAGTTTACTGAACATTATTTATTGAAGAGATTTTCGTTTCTCCATTGTATGTTGTTCGTTCTGCTATGGAAAAGTAGCTGTCCATAGATGTGTGGGCGTATTTCTGGATTCGATTTTGTTCTGCTGATATGTGTATCTATATTCGTGCCAGTACCATGCTGTTTTGGTTACTAAAGCTTTGTAATATATTTTGAAATCAGGGAGTGTGATACATCCAGATTGTTCTTTTTGCTTGAGATTCCATTGGCTATTCAGGGCCTTCTGTTCCATATAAGTTTTAAGTTCCTTTTTCTATTTCTGTGAAAAAGGTCATTGGATATTTGATAGGGATTGTATTGAATCTGTAGGTAGCTTTAGGAATTGTCACATTTTAACTATGTTAATTCTTCCAATCCAAGAACACAGGAAATGTTTCCATTTGTTTGTGTCTTTTTTTCAATGTCTTTGAACAATGTTTTGTAATTTTCGGTGTACTGTTTTTTCACCTCTTTGGTTAAGATTATTCCCAGGTATTATTTTTGCAATTGTAAGTGAGATTGCATTTTTAATTTCTCTTTCTGCTACTTCGTTAATAGTGTATAGAAACACAACTGATTTTTGTATGTTGATTTTGAATGTGGCAACTTTAGTGTATTCATTAACTACTTCTAAAAGTTTTTTGAGGATTCTTTAGAGCTATCTATATATAAAATCATCTGAAATAACAACAATCTCACTTCTTCCTTTCCAATTTGGGCCGCTTTTATTTCTTTTTTTTGTGCCTGATTGCTCTGGCTAGGACTTCCAATAATATGTTAAATGAGAGTAGTGAAAGTGGACATACTTGTGTGTTTCCTGTTTTTAGAGGGATAGCTTTCAGTTTTTCTCCAATGAGTATTATATTAGCTGTGGGTTTGTCATATTTGGACTTTATTATTTTGAGGTATGTTCCTTCTTTACCCATTTTACTCAGAGTTTTTATCATGAATGGATGCTATGTCTGTTAAATGCTTTCTCTGCATCTATTTAGATGATCATGTGATTTTTTTTTTTTTTTGAGGAAGATTAGCACTGAGCTAACTGCTGCAATCCTCCTCTTTTTGCTGAGGAAGACTGGCGTTGAGCTAACATCGATGCCAATCTTCCTCTACTTTCTATGTAGGACAACTAGCACATCATGGCTTACCAAGCGGTGCCATGTCCACACCTGAGATCCAAACTGGTGAACCCCAGGCTGCCGAGGTGGAATGTGCACACTTAACCACTGCACCACCAGGCCAACCTGATCATGTGATTTTTATTCTTCATTTTGTTAATGTGGTGTATCACACTGATTGATTTGTATATATTGAACCATACCTGCACCTCTGGAATAAATCCCAGTGGATCATGGTATAAGATATTTTTAACGTATTGTTGTCTTTGATTTGCTAGCATTTTCTTGCGAATTTTTGCATCAATGTTCATCAGTAATATTGGCCTGTATTTTACTTTTTTTTTAATTGTCCTCGTCTGGTTTTGTTATCAGGGTAATGTTGGCCTCATAGGATGAGTTACAAAACTTCTCCTCCTCTTGAATTTTTGGAAGATTTTGAGAAAGATATCTGTTAATCATCCTTGAATGTTCCGTAGAATTCACCAGGAAGCTGTCTAGTCCTGGACTTTTACTTTTGGGGATGCTTTTGATTGCTGTTTCAATCTCCTTACTGGTGATTAGTCTAACCAAATTCTCTTTCTTCTTGATTCAGTTTATTGGAAGGTTGTATGATTCTATGAATTTATCCATTTCTTCTAGAGTATGCAAGTTTTGGCATACAGCTTTTCATAGTAGTATCTCATAATCTTTGTATGTCTGAGATTTCCATTGTAATTTCTCTACTTTCATTTCTGGCTTTATTTATTTGAGCTTTTTCTCTTTTTTCTGGGTGAATCTAAGCTGAAGGTTTACCAATTTTGTTTATCTTCCCAAACAAAGGGCTCTTCCTTTCACTGATTTTTTCTTTTGTTCTTTTAGTTTGTTTCATCTGTTTCTGTTATGATTTTTATTTCCTTCCTTCTGCTGACTTTGGGCTTTGTTTTGTTCTTCTTTTCCTAGCTCCTTTAGGTGCACTGTTAGATTGTTTACTTGAGATTTTTCCTGTTAATTTAGGTAGACCTGTATTGCTATAAACATCCCTCTTAGAGCCACTTTTGCTGCATTCCATAAATTTCGGCATGTCATATTTTCATTTTCATTTGTCTCCAGGTATTTTTTGAATTCATTCTTTGATTTCTTCACTGACCCAATCATTGTTCTATATTGTCTTGTTTAATTTCCACATATTTGTGGGTTTTCCAATTTTCTTCCTTTAGCTGGTTTCTATTTTCAAACAGTGGTGATCAGAAAAGATGCTTGGTAGTATTTCAACCTTCTTAAATTTATTGAGACTTGTTTTGTGGCCTAATATGTTATCAATCCTGGATAATGTTCCATGGGCATTTGAATATAATGTGTATTCTGCAGTTTTTGGATGGAATTGTTCTGTATGTCTCTACTAAGTCCATCTGGTCTAAAGTGTTGTTTAAGGACAATGTTTCCTTTATGATCTTCTGTGTGAATGACCTATCTATTGGTGTAAGTGTAGTGTTAAAGTCCCCTACTATTACTGTGTTACTGTCTATTTTTCCTTTTATGGGGGTTAATAATTAATTTGCATATTTAGGTGCTCCTATGTTGGGTGCACAGATATCTACAAGGGTTATAACCTCATGTTGGATTCTTCCCTTTATCATTATGTAGAGCCCTTCTTTGTCTCTTGATACAGTTTTTAGTTTTAAAGTTTTTTTGCCTGATATAAATATTGCTACCACAGCTTTCTTTTAATTTTTATTTGCATGGAGTACCTTTTTCCACCCTTCATGTTCAGTTTGCGTCTGTAGGTCTGAAGTGTGTATCTTCTATGTAGTAAATATGTTTTTTTATCCAATCAGCCACTCTATGTCTTTATATATATATATATTTTTTTTTGGCTGAGGAAGATTTGCCATGACATAACATCTGTTGACAATCCTCCTCGTTTTGCTTGAGGAAGACTCACCATGAGCTGACATCTCTGCCAATCTTCCTCTATTTTGTATGTGGGTTGCCACCACAGCATGGCTGATGAGTGGTGTATGTCCATTCCCGGGAACTGAACGCAGGCCACTGAAGCAGAGTGCACCAAACTTTACGACTAGGCCATGGGGCCAGCCCTCCACCTATATCTTTTGATTGGAGCATTTAGTCCATTGACATTTAAAGTAGATATCAATACATATGCACTTATCATCATTTTATTACATTTTTGTTTGGATGTTTCAGTAGCTTTTCTCTATTCCTTTCTTCTTCTCTTACTTTCTTCCCTTGTGTGTCGATGGCTTTCTTTAGTATTACATTTTGGTTCCTTTCTCGTAATTTTTGTGTATTTATTATAGGTTTCTGATTTGTGATTATCATGAGGTTCATATATAATAACCTACATATGTAGCAATCTATATTAAGTTGATGGTCTCTTAAACTTGACCTTTTGCTAGAAGCTCTATTCTTTTATTCCTCTTGTCACACATTTTATGTTTTTTATATCATACTTAACCTCTTTTTTGTGCATGTGTATTGGTTACCCTCTTATCATGGGAATAGATAATTGTAGAACTTTTGTCTTTTGACCTTCGTATTAGCTTCATAGGTATTTGATCTGCTACCTTTACTGTGTATTTGCCTTTACCAGTGGTTTTATTACTTTTTTGGGGTAATTTTCTTATTCCTATTTGTGGTCTTCTCTTTTACACTTACAAAAATCCCTTTAGCATTTCTCATAAGGCTGGTTTATTGGTGATAAACTCCTTTAGTTTTTACTTGTCCCGCAAACTCTTTATCTTTCCTTCCATTCTGAATGTTAACCTTTCTGGGGAGAGTATTCTTCGCTGTAGGTCTTTTCCTTTCAGCACTTTAAATACATTGTGCCACCACCCCCTAGCTGTAAGGTTTCTGCTGAGAAATCAGCTGATAGCCTTATGAGGTTTCCTTTGTATGTCACTCATTTCCCTTCTCTTGCACCTTTTAGGATTCTCTCTTTATCTTGAACTCTTGACAGTTTAATTATAATGTGTCATGTTGTGGGCCTTTTTGGGTTTATCTTGTGTGGTTTTCTTCTGCGCTTCTGTACTTGGAGGTCTGTTTCTTTCCATTGGTTAAGAAAGTTTTCAGCTATTATTTCTTCAAATAGACTCTCTGCCTCTTTGGTTCTGTCATCTCTTTCTGGGAATCCTATAATATGGACATTAGTGTGCTTGATGTTGTCACAGAGGTCCCTTAGTCTGTTCTCATTCTTTTTAATTCTTTTTCCCTTTATCTGTTCAGCCATATGTGATTCCCTATATTCTTTCGTCCAGCTCATTGGTCCATTCTTCTGTATTATGTGTAGAACTGGTGAAGGTGGATTCTCTTACCATTATTTGGGTAAAGTCATATTCAATGTCACCACAGTGAATAGATAATTCTGTACTCATTATAAAAATTTTAGCCAGCTTATGTTTCCATCTAGTTCCACAGAGAAAATGAATATCTGTTGCGTAAGTCCATGGGGAAAAAAATTCTGGAACAATGACTTTCTCCTGCTAAAGTAAGTTCATGCTGGAGGTGTCATACTACAGAGGCTTTTAGTAAGAATTACTGTTGGTGGAAAATTCCCCTTAGCTCCCTTCAAGTGGAATTTTGTAAAAAAGGAAGCAAGAGACAATATTTTCACTGACAAGCCTGTTCAGAAAGACAGGTAGACAAATTACTAATTATATAATGATTAGTGAGTCGAAGTATGCATGCCAAATCAAGTTTTAAGTCAAGGTACAGTATTGAAAATCTGTAAATTGCTCGTTGGCTCACCACGTGGTTTGACTCGATAACGAGACTAGTTTGAATTTCTTTTTAACGTTATATTATTTTTAAAAAGTTGCTTTTTAACAGTAATCCAAATAACTCCATTATGTCTTATGCTGAGATTTTTATTTAATTATTGCTTTATTATTAATATTTCAAAATCATAAGTAAGAGTATAGAGAATGACATAATAAACACATAATCACTCTCACGCAGCTGTAACAAATATTTTGATTTTGCCATATTCGCTTCAGTTTTTTTGTTCAAGAAGTGAAATTTACCAATGTGGCCACTTTCCTTTACATGGCCTCATCCAATGCCATTGCCTCGCTCAGACCCAGAAGAAACCACTATTCGGAAGCTGGAGTCTTTTCATTCCAAGCATGTTTTTATACTTTTACCTGCTATGTACATAAACAACATAATTCTATAACTTGGGATTTTTTTCACTTAACATTATATTTGTAATATTTTTCTATATCGATATACATACTTCTAAGTCATTCATGCCGATTACTGTAGGGTATGTCAATAGTTTACCTACCCATTCTGCTACTGAAGGAAATTTTAGTTTTTTGCAGTTTTTCACCATTACAAACAAGACTGTGATGAATATTCTCATGCATTTTTCCTGAAGCACATATATCAGAGTTTTCCCAGAGAGATCTATCCATTCCGTTTGCTCTTCTATGAATCTTGCTTAAGTATGACAGATTTGTATAGCTGTAGCTAGCGCCAGAGGTTGCTGAGAAATTCTCTTTGTGGAGGAAAATGTAACTGTCGGGAAGGGGTCTCAGGGTGAGCTGGGCCTCTACCACAAGCACCGGCTCCTATAGAAGCCCGCCTCACTCGGGGGAATGGCACATACCTTCCAGCCCCATCCTCCTGCACAAGGAGAGCTAGTACATGCAGGGCATGCAGATCTCACCCTGCAGATACCCAGGCGGGTGCTTATAAAATCTGGAACAGACTGATGAGAGCATTGTGGAAAGGATACATGCATATGACAAATAGCCAAAGCTGTTTCAGAGGTTTAAAGGTGAACGCGACAGCTGTGGTGCCTTGCTTAGTGGTCCCCTAAAGATTTCCACATCTAATCCTTGAGACCTGTGAATATGTTTCCTCACATGGCAGAAGTGACTTTGCAGTTATGATTAAATTAAGAACCTTGAGAAGAGGTGATTATCCTGGATTATCTGGAAGAGTAGTGGGGTCCAATGCAGTTACAAGGGTCCTCATAAGAGGGAGGCAGGAGGATCAGAGTTAGAGAGACACCGGAAGATGCTAGGCTGCTGCTTTCGAAGCTGGAGGAAGGGGCCATGAACCAAGAGTGGAGGCGGCCTCTAGAAGCTGGAAAGGGATCTTTCCTTAGAGCCTCCAGAAGGAACACAGCCTTTCCAACACCCAGGGAGACCCATTTTTGACTTCTGAGCCTCCCAAAATGTGAGATAATAAACTCATGCTGTTTTAAGTCACTGAGTTTGTGGTAATTTGTTACAACAGGAGTATGAAATGAACAATGCCAAAGGTGAATGAAGACCCACCTTGTGGATAATCACAAAGTGGAGGCACAGCACTCTTTATGGATCCTGAGAACAAAGCTGGCTGACATGAAGCCTGACCTT
>NW_027227584.1:0-14492 GCF_037783145.1 Equus przewalskii | reverse complement strand
TATTGCTGGAGGTGGTTCCAGGCGAGGTGATTCCGGCGTGTCCGGCACGTGCTTCCGGCACGTCTGAGAGGTGGTTCCGGCATGCGCGACAGGTGATTTCGGAGTGTCCGCCAGGTGGTTCTGGCGTACCAGGCAGGTGATTTTGGCGTGTCCGGCAGGTGTTTCTGGCGAGTCGAGCAGGTGGCTCCGGCATGCTCGGCAGGTGCTTCCTGCGTCTCCGGCACGTGGTTCTGGTGTCTCTGAGAGCTGGTTCCGGCATGTCCGGCAGATGATTCCGGAGTGCCCGCCAAGTGGTTCTGGCATACCCGGCTGGTGATTTGGGCATGTCAGGTAGGTGGTTCCGGCGAGTCGAGCAGGTGGCTCCGGCGTGCTCGGCAGGTTGTTCAGACGGGTCTGGCAGGTGTTTTCCGTCTGTTCGGGGTGTGGTTCCAGCATCTCATGCACATGGTTCTGGCACGTCAGAGATGTGGTTCCGGCCGGCCCGACAGGTGTTTCCACAGTGTCCGCCAAGTGGTACTGGCGTAGTTGGCAGGTGATTTTGGCATGACCGGCAGGTGGTTCCAGCAAGCCCGGCAGGTGATTCCGAAGTGTTCCCCAACTGGTTGTGGCGTAGCCGGAAGGTGATTTTTGCGTGTCCGGCAGGTGGTTCTGGCGAGTCGAGCAGGTGGTTCCGGCGTGCTCGGCAGGTGCTTCCGGGGTCATTGGCACGTGGTTCTGGCATATCTGAGAGGTGGTTCCGGCATGCCCGGCAGGTGATTCCGGAGTGTTCGCCAAGTGTTTCCGGCGTAGCCGGCAGGTGATTTTGCACCTCCAGCGGTCGTTCCGGCGGGTCGAGCCGGTGGTTCCGGCGTGTCCGGCAGGTGGTTCCGGTCTGTCCGGCAGGTGGTTCTGTGGTGTCCGGCACGAGGTTCAGTCTGAGAGGCTATGCCGGCATGCCCCTCACGTGATTCCGGCTTGTCCTCGAAGTGGTGCTGGTGTAGCTGGCAGGTGATTTTGGCGTGTCCGGCAGGTGGTTCAGGCGAGTTGAGCAGGTGGTTGCGACGTGCTCGGCATGTGCTTCCGGCCTCTCCGGCACTTGGTTCTGGTGTGTCTGAGAGCTGGTTCCGGCATGTCCGGCAGATGATTCCGGAGTGTCCGCCAAGTGGTTCTGGCATACCCAGCAGGTGATTTTGGCGTGTCAGGGAGGTGGTACCGGTGAGTCGAGCAGGTGGCTCCGGCGTGCTCGGCTGGTGCTTCCGGGGTCATTGGCACGGGGTTCTGGCATGTCTGAGAGGTGGTTCCTGCATGCCCGGCAAGTGATTCCGGAGTGTTCGCCAAGTGGTTCTGGCATAGTCGGCAGGTGATTTTGGCATGTCCGGCAGGTGGTTCAGGCGAGTTGAGCAGGTGGTTCCAACGTGCTTGGCAGGTGCTTCCGGCGTCTCCGGCACGTGTTTCTGGCACATCTGACAGGTGGTTCCGGCATGCCCGAAAGGTGATTCCGGTCTGTCCGGTAGGTGGTTCCAGCCTGCACGGCATGTGGTTCTGGTACGTCTCAGAGGTGGTTGCGCATGCCCAACAGGTGATTCCGGACTGTCCGCCACGTGCTTCTGGCACGTCTGAGAGGTGGTTCCAACATGCCCGGCAGGTCATTTCGGAGAGTCGTCCAAGTGGTTCTGGCGTAGCCCGCAGGTGATTTTGGCGTGTCCGGCAGGTGGTTCCGCCGTGCTCGGCAGGTGGTTCAGGCATGGCCGTCACGTGGTTCCAGTGTGTCCAGGACGTGTTTCCAGCTTCTCCGGCAGGTGGTTCTGGTACGTCTGAGAGGTGGTTCCGCCATGGCTGGCAGGTGATCCCGGACTGTCCCCCAGGTGGTTCTGGCATAGCCAGCAGTTGATATTGGCCTGTCCGGCAGGTGGTTCCAGCGAGTCGAACAGGTGGCTCCGGCGTTCTTGGCAGGTGGTTCCGGTCTGTCCGGTAGGTGTTTCCGGCGTGTCCGGCACGTGCTTCCAGCACGTCTGAGAGGTGGTTCTGGCATGCGCGGCAGGTGATTCCGTAGTGTCCGCCAGGTGGTTCTGGCATACCCGGCAGGTGATTTTGGCGTGTCCGGAAGGTGTTTCTGGCGAGTCGAGCAGGTGGCTCCGGCATGCTCGGCAGGTGATTCCGGCGTCTCCGGCACTTGGTTCTGGTGTGTCTGAGAGCTGGTTCCGGCATGTCCGGCAGATGATTCCGGAGTGTCCGCCAAGTGGTTCTGGCATACCCAGCAGGTGATTTTGGCGTGTCAGGGAGGTGGTACCGGTGAGTCGAGCAGGTGGTTCCGGCGTGCTCAGCAGGTGGTTCAGTCGGTTCTGGCAGGTCGTATCCGTCTGTTCGGGGTGTGGTTCCAGCATCTCATGAACACGTTTCTGGCACGTCTGAGATGTGGTTCCAGCCGGCCCGACAGGTGTTTCCGCAGTGTCCGCCAAGCGGTTCTGGCGTAGTTGTCAGGTGATTTTGGCATGACTGGCAGGTGGTTCCAGCAAGCCTGGCAGGTGATTCCAAAGTGTTCACCAACTGGTTGTGGCGTAGCCGGCAGGTGATTTTTGCGTGATCGGCAGGTGGTTCTGGCGAGTCGAGCAGGTGGTTCCGGCGTGCTCGGCAGGTGCTTCCGGGGTCATTGGCACGGGGTTCTGGCATGTCTGAGAGGTGGTTCCTGCATGCCCGGCAAGTGATTCCGGAGTGTTCGCCAAGTGGTTCTGGCATAGTCGGCAGGTGATTTTGGCATGTCCGGCAGGTGGTTCAGGCGAGTTGAGCAGGTGGTTCCAACGTGCTTGGCAGGTGCTTCCGGCGTCTCCGGCACGTGTTTCTGGCACATCTCACAGGTGGTTCCGGCATGCCCGAAAGGTGATTCCGGTCTGTCCGGTAGGTGGTTCCAGCCTGCACGGCATGTGGTTCTGGTACGTCTCAGAGGTGGTTGCGCATGCCCAACAGGTGATTCCGGACTGTCCGCCACATGGTTCTGGCACGTCTGAGAGGTGGTTCCGGCATGCCCGGCAGGTCATCCCAGAGAGTCCTCCAAGTGGTTCTGGCATAACACGCAGGTGATTTTGGCGTGTCTGGCAGGTTGTTCCATTGTGCTTGGCAGGTGGTTCAGGCTTGGCCGGCAGGTGGTTCCAGACTGTCCAGGACGTGTTTCCAGCTTCTCCGGCAGGTGGTTCTGGTACGTCTGAGAGGTGGTTCCGCCATGGCTGGCAGGTGATTCCGGACCGACCCCAGGTGGTTCTGGCATAGCCAGCAGTTGATATTGGCCTGTCCGGCAGGTGGTTCCAGCGAGTCGAACAGGTGGCTCCGGCGTGCTCGGCAGGTGGTTCCGGTCTGTCCGGTAGGTGATTCCGGCGTGTCCGGCACGTGCTTCCGGCACGTCTGAGAGGTGGTTCCGGCATGCGCGACAGGTGATTTCGGAGTGTCCGCCAGGTGGTTCTGGCGTACCAGGCAGGTGATTTTGGCGTGTCCGGCAGGTGTTTCTGGCGAGTCGAGCAGGTGGCTCCGGCATGCTCGGCAGGTGCTTCCGGCGTCTCCGGCACGTGGTTCTGGTGTGTCTGAGAGCTGGTTCCGGCATGTCCGGCAGATGATTCCGGAGTGCCCGCCAAGTGGTTCTGGCATACCCGGCTGGTGATTTGGGCATGTCAGGTAGGTGGTTCCGGCGAGTCGAGCAGGTGGCTCCGGCGTGCTCGGCAGGTTGTTCAGACGGGTCTGGCAGGTGTTTTCCGTCTGTTCGGTGTGTGGTTCCAGCATCTCATGCACATGGTTCTGGCACGTCTGAGATGTGGTTCCGGCCGGCCCGACAGGTGTTTCCACAGTGTCCGCCAAGTGGTACTGGCGTAGTTGGCAGGTGATTTTGGCATGACCGGCAGGTGGTTCCAGCAAGCCCGGCAGGTGATTCCGAAGTGTTCCCCAACTGGTTGTGGCGTAGCCGGCAGGTGATTTTTGCGTGTCCGGCAGGTGGTTCTGGCGAGTCGAGCAGGTGGTTCCGGCGTGCTCGGCAGGTGCTTCCGGGGTCATTGGCACGTGGTTCTGGCATATCTGAGAGGTGGTTCAGGCATGCCCGGCAGGTGATTCCGGAGTGTTCGCCAAGTGTTTCCGGCGTAGCCGGCAGGTGATTTTGCATGTCCAGCGGTCGATCCGGCGGGTCGAGCCGGTGGTTCCGGCGTGTCCGGCAGGTGGTTCCGGTCTGTCCGGCAGGTGGTTCTGTGGTGTCCGGCACGAGGTTCAGTCTGAGAGGCTGTGCCGGCATGCCCCTCACGTGATTCCGGCTTGTCCCCGAAGTGGTGCTGGTGTAGCGGGCAGGTGATTTTGGCGTGTCCGGCAGGTGGTTCAGGCGAGTTGAGCAGGTGGTTGCGACGTGCTCGGCAGGTGCTTCCGGCGTCTCCGGCACGTGTTTCTGGCACATCTGACTGGTGGTTCCGGCATGCCCAAAAGTTGATTCCGGTCTGTCCGGTAGGTGGTTCCGGCGTGCACGGCACGTGGTTCTGGTACGTCTCAGAGGTGGTTGCGTATGCCCAACAGGGGATTCCGGACTGTCCGCCACGTGCTTCTGGCACGTCTGAGAGGTGGTTCCAACATGCCCGGCAGGTCATTTCGGAGAGTCGTCCAAGTGGTTCTGGCGTAGCCCGCAGGTGATTTTGGCGTGTCCGGCAGGTGGTTCCGCCATGCTCGGCAGGTGGTTCAGGCATGGCCGTCACGTGGTTCCAGTGTGTCCAGGACGTGTTTCCAGCTTCTCCGGCAGGTGGTTCTGGTACGTCTGAGAGGTGGTTCCGCCATGGCTGGCAGGTGATCCCGGACTGTCCCCCAGGTGGTTCTGGCATAGCCAGCAGTTGATATTGGCCTGTCCGGCAGGTGGTTCCAGCGAGTCGAACAGGTGGCTCCGGCGTTCTTGGCAGGTGGTTCCGGTCTGTCCGGTAGGTGTTTCCGGCGTGTCCGGCACGTGCTTCCAGCACGTCTGAGAGGTGGTTCTGGCATGCGCGGCAGGTGATTCCGTAGTGTCCGCCAGGTGGTTCTGGCATACCCGGCAGGTGATTTTGGCGTGTCCGGAAGGTGTTTCTGGCGAGTCGAGCAGGTGGCTCCGGCATGCTCGGCAGGTGATTCCGGCGTCTCCGGCACTTGGTTCTGGTGTGTCTGAGAGCTGGTTCCGGCATGTCCGGCAGATGATTCCGGAGTGTCCGCCAAGTGGTTCTGGCATACCCAGCTGGTGATTTTGGCGTGTCAGGGAGGTGGTACCGGTGAGTCGAGCAGGTGGTTCCGGCGTGCTCAGCAGGTGGTTCAGTCGGTTCTGGCAGGTCGTATCCGTCTGTTCGGGGTGTGGTTCCAGCATCTCATGAACACGTTTCTGGCACGTCTGAGATGTTGTTCCAGCCGGCCCGACAGGTGTTTCCGCAGTGTCCGCCAAGCGGTTCTGGCGTAGTTGGCAGGTGATTTTGGCATGACTGGCAGGTGGTTCCAGCAAGCCTGGCAGGTGGTTCCAAAGTGTTCACCAACTGGTTGTGGCGTAGCCGGCAGGTGATTTTTGCGTGATCGGCAGGTGGTTCTGGCGAGTCGAGCAGGTGGTTCCGGCGTGCTCGGCTGGTGCTTCCGGGGTCATTGGCACGGGGTTCTGGCATGTCTGAGAGGTGGTTCCTGCATGCCCGGCAAGTGATTCCGGAGTGTTCGCCAAGTGGTTCTGGCATAGTCGGCAGGTGATTTTGGCATGTCCGGCAGGTGGTTCAGGCGAGTTGAGCAGGTGGTTCCAACGTGCTTGGCAGGTGCTTCCGGCGTCTCCGGCACGTGTTTCTGGCACATCTCACAGGTGGTTCCGGCATGCCCGAAAGGTGATTCCGGTCTGTCCGGTAGGTGGTTCCAGCCTGCACGGCATGTGGTTCTGGTACGTCTCAGAGGTGGTTGCGCATGCCCAACAGGTGATTCCGGACTGTCCGCCACATGGTTCTGGCACGTCTGAGAAGTGGTTCCGGCATGCCCGGCAGGTCATCCCAGAGAGTCCTCCAAGTGGTTCTGGCATAACACGCAGGTGATTTTGGCGTGTCTGGCAGGTTGTTCCATTGTGCTTGGCAGGTGGTTCAGGCTTGGCCGGCAGGTGGTTCCAGACTGTCCAGGACGTGTTTCCAGCTTCTCCGGCAGGTGGTTCTGGTACGTCTGAGAGGTGGTTCCGCCATGGCTGGCAGGTGATTCCAGGTGGTTCTGGCATAGCCAGCAGTTGATATTGGCCTGTCCGGCAGGTGGTTCCAGCGAGTCGAACAGGTGGCTCCGGCGTGCTCGGCAGGTGGTTCCGGTCTGTCCGGTAGGTGATTCCGGCGTGTCCGGCACGTGCTTCCGGCACGTCTGAGAGGTGGTTCCGGCATGCGCGACAGGTGATTTCGGAGTGTCCGCCAGGTGGTTCTGGCGTACCAGGCAGGTGATTTTGGCGTGTCCGGCAGGTGTTTCTGGCGAGTCGAGCAGGTGGCTCCGGCATGCTCGGCAGGTGCTTCCTGCGTCTCCGGCACGTGGTTCTGGTGTCTCTGAGAGCTGGTTCCGGCATGTCCGGCAGATGATTCCGGAGTGCCCGCCAAGTGGTTCTGGCATACCCGGCTGGTGATTTGGGCATGTCAGGTAGGTGGTTCCGGCGAGTCGAGCAGGTGGCTCCGGCGTGCTCGGCAGGTTGTTCAGACGGGTCTGGCAGGTGTTTTCCGTCTGTTCGGGGTGTGGTTCCAGCATCTCATGCACATGGTTCTGGCACGTCAGAGATGTGGTTCCGGCCGGCCCGACAGGTGTTTCCACAGTGTCCGCCAAGTGGTACTGGCGTAGTTGGCAGGTGATTTTGGCATGACCGGCAGGTGGTTCCAGCAAGCCCGGCAGGTGATTCCGAAGTGTTCCCCAACTGGTTGTGGCGTAGCCGGAAGGTGATTTTTGCGTGTCCGGCAGGTGGTTCTGGCGAGTCGAGCAGGTGGTTCCGGCGTGCTCGGCAGGTGCTTCCGGGGTCATTGGCACGTGGTTCTGGCATATCTGAGAGGTGGTTCCGGCATGCCCGGCAGGTGATTCCGGAGTGTTCGCCAAGTGTTTCCGGCGTAGCCGGCAGGTGATTTTGCACCTCCAGCGGTCGTTCCGGCGGGTCGAGCCGGTGGTTCCGGCGTGTCCGGCAGGTGGTTCCGGTCTGTCCGGCAGGTGGTTCTGTGGTGTCCGGCACGAGGTTCAGTCTGAGAGGCTATGCCGGCATGCCCCTCACGTGATTCCGGCTTGTCCTCGAAGTGGTGCTGGTGTAGCTGGCAGGTGATTTTGGCGTGTCCGGCAGGTGGTTCAGGCGAGTTGAGCAGGTGGTTGCGACGTGCTCGGCATGTGCTTCCGGCCTCTCCGGCACTTGGTTCTGGTGTGTCTGAGAGCTGGTTCCGGCATGTCCGGCAGATGATTCCGGAGTGTCCGCCAAGTGGTTCTGGCATACCCAGCAGGTGATTTTGGCGTGTCAGGGAGGTGGTACCGGTGAGTCGAGCAGGTGGCTCCGGCGTGCTCGGCTGGTGCTTCCGGGGTCATTGGCACGGGGTTCTGGCATGTCTGAGAGGTGGTTCCTGCATGCCCGGCAAGTGATTCCGGAGTGTTCGCCAAGTGGTTCTGGCATAGTCGGCAGGTGATTTTGGCATGTCCGGCAGGTGGTTCAGGCGAGTTGAGCAGGTGGTTCCAACGTGCTTGGCAGGTGCTTCCGGCGTCTCCGGCACGTGTTTCTGGCACATCTGACAGGTGGTTCCGGCATGCCCGAAAGGTGATTCCGGTCTGTCCGGTAGGTGGTTCCAGCCTGCACGGCATGTGGTTCTGGTACGTCTCAGAGGTGGTTGCGCATGCCCAACAGGTGATTCCGGACTGTCCGCCACGTGCTTCTGGCACGTCTGAGAGGTGGTTCCAACATGCCCGGCAGGTCATTTCGGAGAGTCGTCCAAGTGGTTCTGGCGTAGCCCGCAGGTGATTTTGGCGTGTCCGGCAGGTGGTTCCGCCGTGCTCGGCAGGTGGTTCAGGCATGGCCGTCACGTGGTTCCAGTGTGTCCAGGACGTGTTTCCAGCTTCTCCGGCAGGTGGTTCTGGTACGTCTGAGAGGTGGTTCCGCCATGGCTGGCAGGTGATCCCGGACTGTCCCCCAGGTGGTTCTGGCATAGCCAGCAGTTGATATTGGCCTGTCCGGCAGGTGGTTCCAGCGAGTCGAACAGGTGGCTCCGGCGTTCTTGGCAGGTGGTTCCGGTCTGTCCGGTAGGTGTTTCCGGCGTGTCCGGCACGTGCTTCCAGCACGTCTGAGAGGTGGTTCTGGCATGCGCGGCAGGTGATTCCGTAGTGTCCGCCAGGTGGTTCTGGCATACCCGGCAGGTGATTTTGGCGTGTCCGGAAGGTGTTTCTGGCGAGTCGAGCAGGTGGCTCCGGCATGCTCGGCAGGTGATTCCGGCGTCTCCGGCACTTGGTTCTGGTGTGTCTGAGAGCTGGTTCCGGCATGTCCGGCAGATGATTCCGGAGTGTCCGCCAAGTGGTTCTGGCATACCCAGCAGGTGATTTTGGCGTGTCAGGGAGGTGGTACCGGTGAGTCGAGCAGGTGGTTCCGGCGTGCTCAGCAGGTGGTTCAGTCGGTTCTGGCAGGTCGTATCCGTCTGTTCGGGGTGTGGTTCCAGCATCTCATGAACACGTTTCTGGCACGTCTGAGATGTGGTTCCAGCCGGCCCGACAGGTGTTTCCGCAGTGTCCGCCAAGCGGTTCTGGCGTAGTTGTCAGGTGATTTTGGCATGACTGGCAGGTGGTTCCAGCAAGCCTGGCAGGTGATTCCAAAGTGTTCACCAACTGGTTGTGGCGTAGCCGGCAGGTGATTTTTGCGTGATCGGCAGGTGGTTCTGGCGAGTCGAGCAGGTGGTTCCGGCGTGCTCGGCAGGTGCTTCCGGGGTCATTGGCACGGGGTTCTGGCATGTCTGAGAGGTGGTTCCTGCATGCCCGGCAAGTGATTCCGGAGTGTTCGCCAAGTGGTTCTGGCATAGTCGGCAGGTGATTTTGGCATGTCCGGCAGGTGGTTCAGGCGAGTTGAGCAGGTGGTTCCAACGTGCTTGGCAGGTGCTTCCGGCGTCTCCGGCACGTGTTTCTGGCACATCTCACAGGTGGTTCCGGCATGCCCGAAAGGTGATTCCGGTCTGTCCGGTAGGTGGTTCCAGCCTGCACGGCATGTGGTTCTGGTACGTCTCAGAGGTGGTTGCGCATGCCCAACAGGTGATTCCGGACTGTCCGCCACATGGTTCTGGCACGTCTGAGAGGTGGTTCCGGCATGCCCGGCAGGTCATCCCAGAGAGTCCTCCAAGTGGTTCTGGCATAACACGCAGGTGATTTTGGCGTGTCTGGCAGGTTGTTCCATTGTGCTTGGCAGGTGGTTCAGGCTTGGCCGGCAGGTGGTTCCAGACTGTCCAGGACGTGTTTCCAGCTTCTCCGGCAGGTGGTTCTGGTACGTCTGAGAGGTGGTTCCGCCATGGCTGGCAGGTGATTCCGGACCGACCCCAGGTGGTTCTGGCATAGCCAGCAGTTGATATTGGCCTGTCCGGCAGGTGGTTCCAGCGAGTCGAACAGGTGGCTCCGGCGTGCTCGGCAGGTGGTTCCGGTCTGTCCGGTAGGTGATTCCGGCGTGTCCGGCACGTGCTTCCGGCACGTCTGAGAGGTGGTTCCGGCATGCGCGACAGGTGATTTCGGAGTGTCCGCCAGGTGGTTCTGGCGTACCAGGCAGGTGATTTTGGCGTGTCCGGCAGGTGTTTCTGGCGAGTCGAGCAGGTGGCTCCGGCATGCTCGGCAGGTGCTTCCGGCGTCTCCGGCACGTGGTTCTGGTGTGTCTGAGAGCTGGTTCCGGCATGTCCGGCAGATGATTCCGGAGTGCCCGCCAAGTGGTTCTGGCATACCCGGCTGGTGATTTGGGCATGTCAGGTAGGTGGTTCCGGCGAGTCGAGCAGGTGGCTCCGGCGTGCTCGGCAGGTTGTTCAGACGGGTCTGGCAGGTGTTTTCCGTCTGTTCGGTGTGTGGTTCCAGCATCTCATGCACATGGTTCTGGCACGTCTGAGATGTGGTTCCGGCCGGCCCGACAGGTGTTTCCACAGTGTCCGCCAAGTGGTACTGGCGTAGTTGGCAGGTGATTTTGGCATGACCGGCAGGTGGTTCCAGCAAGCCCGGCAGGTGATTCCGAAGTGTTCCCCAACTGGTTGTGGCGTAGCCGGCAGGTGATTTTTGCGTGTCCGGCAGGTGGTTCTGGCGAGTCGAGCAGGTGGTTCCGGCGTGCTCGGCAGGTGCTTCCGGGGTCATTGGCACGTGGTTCTGGCATATCTGAGAGGTGGTTCAGGCATGCCCGGCAGGTGATTCCGGAGTGTTCGCCAAGTGTTTCCGGCGTAGCCGGCAGGTGATTTTGCATGTCCAGCGGTCGATCCGGCGGGTCGAGCCGGTGGTTCCGGCGTGTCCGGCAGGTGGTTCCGGTCTGTCCGGCAGGTGGTTCTGTGGTGTCCGGCACGAGGTTCAGTCTGAGAGGCTGTGCCGGCATGCCCCTCACGTGATTCCGGCTTGTCCCCGAAGTGGTGCTGGTGTAGCGGGCAGGTGATTTTGGCGTGTCCGGCAGGTGGTTCAGGCGAGTTGAGCAGGTGGTTGCGACGTGCTCGGCAGGTGCTTCCGGCGTCTCCGGCACGTGTTTCTGGCACATCTGACTGGTGGTTCCGGCATGCCCAAAAGTTGATTCCGGTCTGTCCGGTAGGTGGTTCCGGCGTGCACGGCACGTGGTTCTGGTACGTCTCAGAGGTGGTTGCGTATGCCCAACAGGGGATTCCGGACTGTCCGCCACGTGCTTCTGGCACGTCTGAGAGGTGGTTCCAACATGCCCGGCAGGTCATTTCGGAGAGTCGTCCAAGTGGTTCTGGCGTAGCCCGCAGGTGATTTTGGCGTGTCCGGCAGGTGGTTCCGCCATGCTCGGCAGGTGGTTCAGGCATGGCCGTCACGTGGTTCCAGTGTGTCCAGGACGTGTTTCCAGCTTCTCCGGCAGGTGGTTCTGGTACGTCTGAGAGGTGGTTCCGCCATGGCTGGCAGGTGATCCCGGACTGTCCCCCAGGTGGTTCTGGCATAGCCAGCAGTTGATATTGGCCTGTCCGGCAGGTGGTTCCAGCGAGTCGAACAGGTGGCTCCGGCGTTCTTGGCAGGTGGTTCCGGTCTGTCCGGTAGGTGTTTCCGGCGTGTCCGGCACGTGCTTCCAGCACGTCTGAGAGGTGGTTCTGGCATGCGCGGCAGGTGATTCCGTAGTGTCCGCCAGGTGGTTCTGGCATACCCGGCAGGTGATTTTGGCGTGTCCGGAAGGTGTTTCTGGCGAGTCGAGCAGGTGGCTCCGGCATGCTCGGCAGGTGATTCCGGCGTCTCCGGCACTTGGTTCTGGTGTGTCTGAGAGCTGGTTCCGGCATGTCCGGCAGATGATTCCGGAGTGTCCGCCAAGTGGTTCTGGCATACCCAGCAGGTGATTTTGGCGTGTCAGGGAGGTGGTACCGGTGAGTCGAGCAGGTGGTTCCGGCGTGCTCAGCAGGTGGTTCAGTCGGTTCTGGCAGGTCGTATCCGTCTGTTCGGGGTGTGGTTCCAGCATCTCATGAACACGTTTCTGGCACGTCTGAGATGTTGTTCCAGCCGGCCCGACAGGTGTTTCCGCAGTGTCCGCCAAGCGGTTCTGGCGTAGTTGTCAGGTGATTTTGGCATGACTGGCAGGTGGTTCCATCAAGCCTGGCAGGTGGTTCCAAAGTGTTCACCAACTGGTTGTGGCGTAGCCGGCAGGTGATTTTTGCGTGATCGGCAGGTGGTTCTGGCGAGTCGAGCAGGTGGTTCCGGCGTGCTCGGCTGGTGCTTCCGGGGTCATTGGCACGGGGTTCTGGCATGTCTGAGAGGTGGTTCCTGCATGCCCGGCAAGTGATTCCGGAGTGTTCGCCAAGTGGTTCTGGCATAGTCGGCAGGTGATTTTGGCATGTCCGGCAGGTGGTTCAGGCGAGTTGAGCCGGTGGTTCCAACGTGCTTGGCAGGTGCTTCCGGCGTCTCCGGCACGTGTTTCTGGCACATCTCACAGGTGGTTCCGGCATGCCCGAAAGGTGATTCCGGTCTGTCCGGTAGGTGGTTCCAGCCTGCACGGCATGTGGTTCTGGTACGTCTCAGAGGTGGTTGCGCATGCCCAACAGGTGATTCCGGACTGTCCGCCACATGGTTCTGGCACGTCTGAGAGGTGGTTCCGGCATGCCCGGCAGGTCATCCCAGAGAGTCCTCCAAGTGGTTCTGGCATAACACGCAGGTGATTTTGGCGTGTCTGGCAGGTTGTTCCATTGTGCTTGGCAGGTGGTTCAGGCTTGGCCGGCAGGTGGTTCCAGACTGTCCAGGACGTGTTTCCAGCTTCTCCGGCAGGTGGTTCTGGTACGTCTGAGAGGTGGTTCCGCCATGGCTGGCAGGTGATTCCGGACCGACCCCAGGTGGTTCTGGCATAGCCAGCAGTTGATATTGGCCTGTCCGGCAGGTGGTTCCAGCGAGTCGAACAGGTGGCTCCGGCGTGCTCGGCAGGTGGTTCCGGTCTGTCCGGTAGGTGATTCCGGCGTGTCCGGCACGTGCTTCCGGCACGTCTGAGAGGTGGTTCCGGCATGCGCGACAGGTGATTTCGGAGTGTCCGCCAGGTGGTTCTGGCGTACCAGGCAGGTGATTTTGGCGTGTCCGGCAGGTGTTTCTGGCGAGTCGAGCAGGTGGCTCCGGCATGCTCGGCAGGTGCTTCCAGCGTCTCCGGCACGTGGTTCTGGTGTGTCTGAGAGCTGGTTCCGGCATGTCCGGCAGATGATTCCGGAGTGCCCGCCAAGTGGTTCTGGCATACCCGGCTGGTGATTTGGGCATGTCAGGTAGGTGGTTCCGGCGAGTCGAGCACGTGGCTCCGGCGTGCTCGGCAGGTTGTTCAGACGGGTCTGGCAGGTGTTTTCCGTCTGTTCGGGGTGTGGTTCCAGCATCTCATGCACATGGTTCTGGCACGTCTGAGATGTGGTTCCTGCCGGCCCGACAGGTGTTTCCACAGTGTCCGCCAAGTGGTACTGGCGTAATTGGCAGGTGATTTTGGCATGACCGGCAGGTGGTTCCAGCAAGTCCGCCAGGTGATTCCGAAGTGTTCCCCAACTGGTTGTGGCGTAGCCGGCAGGTGATTTTTGCGTGTCCGGCAGGTGGTTCTGGCGAGTCGAGCAGGTGGTTCCGGCGTGCTCGGCAGGTGCTTCCGGGTTCATTGGCACGTGGTTCTGGCATATCTGAGAGGTGGTTCCGGCATGCCCGGCAGGTGATTCCGGAGTGTTCGCCAAGTGTTTCCGGCGTAGCCGGCAGGTGATTTTGCATGTCCAGCGGTCGTTCCGGCGGGTCGAGCCGGTGGTTCCGGCGTGTCCGGCAGGTGGTTCCGGTCTGTCCGGCAGGTGGTTCTGTGGTGTCCGGCACGAGGTTCAGTCTGAGAGGCTGTGCCGGCATGCCCCTCACGTGATTCCGGCTTGTCCCCGAAGTGGTGCTGGTGTAGCGGGCAGGTGATTTTGGCGTGTCCGGCAGGTGGTTCAGGCGAGTTGAGCAGGTGGTTGCGACGTGCTCGGCAGGTGCTTCCGGCGTCTCCGGCACGTGTTTCTGGCACATCTGACTGGTGGTTCCGGCATGCCCAAAAGTTGATTCCGGTCTGTCCGGTAGGTGGTTCCGGCGTGCACGGACGCGGTTCTGGTACGTCTCAGAGGTGGTTGCGTATGCCCAACAGGTGATTCCGGACTGTCCGCCACGTGCTTCTGGCACGTCTGAGAGGTGGTTCCAACATGCCCGGCAGGTCATTTCGGAGAGTCGTCCAAGTGGTTCTGGCGTAGCCCGCAGGTGATTTCGGCGTGTCCGGCAGGTGGTTCCGCCGTGCTCGGCAGGTGGTTCAGGCATGGCCGTCACGTGGTTCCAGTCTGTCCAGGACGTGTTTCCAGCTTCTCCGGAGGGTGGTTCTGGTACGTCTGAGAGGTGGTTCCGCCATTGCTGGCAGGTGATTCCGGACCGTCCCCCAGGTGGTTCTGGCATAGCCAGCAGTTGATATTGGCCTGTCAGGCAGGTGGTTCCAGCGAGTCGAACAGGTGGCTCCGGCGTGCTCAGCAGGTGGTTCCGGTCTGTCCGGTAGGTGATTCCGGGGTGTCCGGCACGTGCTTCCGGCACGTCTGAGAGGTGGTTCCGGCATGCGCGGCAGGTGGTTTCGGAGTGTCCGCCAGGTGGTTCTGGCGTACCCGGCAGGTGATTTTGGCGTGTCCGGCAGGTGTTTCTGGCGAGTCGAGCAGGTGGCTCCGGCATGCTCGGCAGGTGCTTCCGGCATCTCTGGCACTTGGTTCTGGTGTGTCTGAGAGCTGGTTCCGGCATGTCCGTCAGATGATTCCGGAGTGTCCGCCAAGTGGTTCTGGCATACCCAGCAGGTGATTTTGGCGTGTCAGGTAGGTGGTACCGGTGAGTCGAGCAGGTGGTTCCGGCGTGCTCGGCAGGTGGTT
>NW_027227583.1:0-26056 GCF_037783145.1 Equus przewalskii | reverse complement strand
CACAAGTTTTTTTTCCTGGTAAAACCAAGACTGATTTTGAGAACACCAGGACTCACTTGATGCAATTCACCCAGAGCTTGGCAAGAGCATCTATACTGAGTACCTGTGCCAATTAATCTGTACTCCATCCACTTTGACTGTTGCCTTGTGCTGAGACGCTAAGTAAAATGTTATAGCATTCGAAATTCAGCTGCATTTCTATTTGTGAATCCTTCCATAATCCCTGAACAAGTTAAGACTTTCTTGTTCCCAAGTCTTAGTTTATGCTATTCCTTCTCTCTAGATTGCTATTCACACCATCGTCTTCATATCAAAGCCTCTCCATCATTTTATGTTCAATTCTTATGTAACTATTCTGATGGGGACTACTTCCACTCTCAATTCTACCTCCCCCCCCACACAGAAGAAAATTATAGTGATTATTTATTCTGCCTTATACTGTATTTTCTTATTTGTATTCCTATCCCAGCACTTACCACTCCATCCTAAGACTCCCAAGCTAGTTTGTTTTGGCATTGAATGAAGAATCTGGACACACAAATTCATAATGTAGGTTTGACATGATTAACTGTTGTTATATGACTGTATCACAAGCTTACGTTTCTGGCCTAAGGTCTCAAAAACCTATTGATAACAACAAGCAGAATCCAAGAGCCAGTCATCCATTAAGTGCCTACTACTTGCCAGAACACGGGGCTCTATATTCAGGAGAGAGAGTGATAACTAAGATAGTCAAGGTCCCTGACCTCATGGAACTTATAGTTTAGCAGGAAATACACATCAGGAAACAAGCAGTCACACCAGCTCAGGGGCAGCATGCATGTTAGGGGAGTTTACGCTACAGAGTCCTAACCTAGTGTATATTTGCAGAGAGGTAGTCAGTAGGATATCCACAAAAAGTAGGTGTTAGATAGGCAAAGAGACTGAGACAAAGGGCTCCAGGGAGAGGGATCAACATGTGAGAAAGCATGGAGGTGTGGTAAAGCATGGCATGCTGCAGGAAGTGAATGAAATTGCTTAGGGAGGGAGTGAGGAGACAGGGATGGCTGAGAGAGAGGCAGAACTCTATCTTCAGATGAAGGTGTTTAGTCATTTTACAGCATTTGGACTTTGACTTAAAAACAGTGGGAAGGCATTGGTAGTCTGTATTCTATTTTTAGCCAAGTCACTCTGGCTGCCACATGGTGAAGAGCTTGAAGAGGAACAAGGATTAGCAAGAGAGTATGTGAGGTCTTGGACAGCTTACCTGTCCTCTCTGAGTCAGTTTCTTCACCTGTCAAATGTGGAGAATATGTCTCCTCCTCCTCCTTCCTCATAGGGCTGTGATAATGGTTAAGTGAGTTAATATATGTAAAATGTCCTAGGCATTACCTGGCCACACATCAGCCTTTCATTAAGCATTAGCTATAACTATTAAAGCATTTATTCTTGTATTTTCAGAAAAGAACAGATATATACACATGAATGCACATCATATTTTATGGTGCAGATTTCAGTTTTTCTTTTATTTGTATTGTTAAATACTTAGATGCTGCCCTTTTGCTACAAACCAAGATGATTTTAGGACATGAATTATATGGTATAATTCTGTAAGCACAGTTTCAACAATATTTCCAAGAGAGGCAACTTCTATGAAAAGTAGAAACGAGGTCCATGTGAGGGGAAATCATTTTAGACTGGCGGACTTTTAGCTGCTATGATGTGTCTGGACTGTGCTAAGCACTGTGGGTATAGCGAGGTGGGAGGGTCTCTACCTGCCTTTGAACATCACAAATTTAGAGCCCATCAGACCAAGAGACTGATCCATTTCGTTGACTGGTTGGGCAGCACAAAAAGTCAGATAAACTCCCAGCGCTTCAATGTCACAGAGGCAAATCAGGAGTCCCAAAGAGGGTGTTGACTGGGGCTCAACAAAGGATACTTAATCCCTAGCTAACAACATGGCAACTAGAACCAAGATTCAACATTTTCCTTCTCAAATTGGAAAAACAACCCTGAGAGTTTGTTTTGCCTTTACAATCCTATATCTAATCCTCTGAAGTCTTCTTTACTTATCATTTACTTGCGAATAAAAAAGACTAAGTTGGGATTCTTTGCTCTAACTTTGTCAGTATTTTTCACAATGCACTAAACTGAACGAAAGCCTCTACTTGTTCTGAATGGTTTTGACTTACCCCTTCCACTACTTCCAACATTATCTTCTCCCATCTACCTCAAAGACAAGGCAGATCTAGGTCTGTAAAAAAATATATTTAGGCACCTTAGTTTCTATAAAGTAAGTATTTTCACATGAACATATCCCCAAACAGTTCACTCTTTTGTTTTGCCTACAATAGTAGTTGGTTGATTTTTTAAAAATTCTTATTGTAAAATAAAACATAGATATAAAAAATCTCACCACACAATGGAGTTGTGCCCTTGTAAAACTATCACCCAGGTCAAGAAAGACAACTTTGCCAGCCATCCTAGAAGCTTCTCAATTCCCTGCCCCCAATCTCTGGCCCCCTCCCCTCTCCCCAAATGACCACTATCTCAACTTGCTCTTTTTTATAGTTTTGTAACCCAAGGGTGCACTTCTTTGTACTTCAGTTTAACCTTGCCCATTTAAAAAAATCGAAGTCTCTTAATTGACTGTTTCCTTCTTTCCTTTTACTTATTATTTATGTGTTGAGGAACTGGGAGCATCTGACCTGTAGAATTTCCCACAGTTTGGATTTTGTTGATTGCATATACAATTGTAGTACAGTTCAGAATACTCCTCTGTCCTCAGTGTTTTCTGCAAATTGGCAGTTGGATCCAAAGGCTTGATCAGAATCATGTTCAATCTCTTCAGCAAGACTATATATAGGTGGTGTTCTGTTCTTTCATTGGTAAGGTTAAATAACATCCGAGGCTCTCTCTTTTTGTCATATTAGCAACTATTGATGTTCAGTGCCTGGATCCACTAATGGGAGGCTGTAAAATGGTGATATTCTAGTTCTATTATTTCTTATTTTTATTAGTTAAAATACATTTTTATTGAAGTATAGTTGACATACAATATTAGTTAGTTTCAGGTGTACAACATAGTCATTTGACATTTATCTACATTACCAAATTATCACCACGGCAAGTCTAGTAACTGTCACCATATAAAGTTATTACAATATTATTAACTATATTCCCTATGCTGTATATTACATCCTCGTGACTCATTTGTTTTATAACTGGAAATTTGTACCACCTAATCCCCTTCACCTATTTTGCCCAACCCCTAGCCCCCTCCTCTGGCAACCACCAGTTTGTTCTTTGTATCTATTAGTGTGTTTCTGTTTTGTTTGTTTGTTTGTTTTGTTTTTTGGATTCCACATACAAATGAAATCATATGGTATTAGTTTTTCTCTGTTGGACTCATTTCACTTAGCATAATTCCCTCTAAGTCCATCCTTTAAGTCACAAATGGCAAGATTTTATTCTTTTTAATGGCTGAGTAATATTCCATTGTGTATATATACACCACAACTTTATCCATTCATCTATTGATGGACACTTAGGTTGCTTCCATATCTTGGCTATTGTAAATAATGCTGCACTGAAGATAGGGGTGCATATATCATTTTGAATTAGTGTTTTTGTTTCTTTTGGTAAATACCCAGAAGTAGAATTGCTAAATCATGTGGTAGTTCTATTTTTAATTTTTTGAGGAACATCCATACTGTTTTCCATAATGGCTGCACCAATTTATATTCCCACCAATATTGTAAGGGTTCCTTTTGCTCCACATCCTTGCCAACCCTTGTTATTTGTTGTCTTTTTGATGATAGTCATTCTGACAGGTGGGAGGTGATACCTCATTGTGGTTTTGATTTGTACTTCCCTGATAATTAGCGATGTTGAGCATCTTTTCGTGTGTCTATTGACCATCTGTAAGTCTTCTTTGGAAAAATGTCTATTTAGGTCCTCTGCCCATTTTTTAATCAGATTATTTATTTTTTTGATATTGAGTTGTATGAGTTCTTTATATATTTTGGATATTAACCCCTTATCAGATATATCATCTGCAAATATCTTCTCTCATTCAGTATGTTGCCTTTTCATTTTGTTGATGGTTTCCTTCACTGTGCAAAGGCTTTTTAGTTTTTGTTTTTAGAGGAAGACGTGCCAGAACCATGTGCATGAGATGCTGGAACCACACCCCGAACAGACGGAAAACACCTGCCAGACCCGTCTGAACAACCTGCCGAGCACGCCGGAGCCACCTGCTCGACTCGCCGGAACCACCTACCTGACATGCCCAAATCACCAGCCGGGTATGCCAGAACCACTTGGCGGACACTCCGGAATCATCTGCCGGACATACCGGAACCAGCTCTCAGACACACCAGAACCACGTGCCGGAGACGCCGGAAGCACCTGCCGAGCATGCCGGAGCCACCTGCTCGACTCGCCAGAAACACCTGCCGGACACGCCAAAATCACCTGCCGGGTACGCCAGAACCACCTGGCGGACACTCCGAAACCACCTGTCGCGCATGCCGGAACCACCTCTCAGACGTGTCGGAAGCACGTGCCGGACACGCCGGAATCACCTACCGGACAGACCGTAACCACCTGCCGAGGACGCCGGAGCCACCTGTTCGACTCGCTGGATCCACCTGCCGGACAGGCCAATATCAACTGCTGGCTATGCCAGAACCACCCTGGGGACAGTCCGGGGTCACCTGCCAGCCATGGCGGAACCACCTCTCAGACGTACCAGAACCACCTGCCGGAGAAGCTGGAAACACGTCCTGGACAGACTGGAACCACGTGACGGCCATGCCTGAACCACCTGCCGAGCACGGCGGAACCACCTGCCGGACACGCCAAAATCACCTGCGGGCTACGCCAGAACCACTTGGACGACTCTCCGAAATGACCTGCCGGGCATGTTGGAACCACCTCTCAGACGTGCCAGAAGCACGTGGCGGACAGTCCGGAATCACCTGTTGGGCATACGCAACCACCTCTGAGACGTACCAGAACCACGTGCCGTGCACGCCGGAACCACCTACCGGACAGACCGGAATCCACTTTTGGGCATGCCGGAAGCACCAGTCAGATGTGCCAGAAACACGTGCCGGAGACGCCGGAAGCACCTGCCGAGCACGTCGCAACCACCTGCTCAACTCGCCTGAACCACCTGCCGGACACGCCAAAATCACCTGCCCGCTACACCAGCACCACTTCGGGCACAAGCCGGAATCACGTGAGGGGCATGCCGGCACAGCCTCTCAGACTGAACCTCGTGCCGGACACCACAGAACCACCTGCCGGACAGACCGGAACCACCTGCCGGACACGCTGGAACCACCGGCTCGACCCGCCGGAACGACCGCTGGACATGCAAAATCACCTGCCGGCTACGCCGGAAACACTTGGCGAACACTCCGGAATCACCTGCCGGGCATGCCGGAACCACCTCTCAGATATGCCAGAACCACGTGCCAATGACCCCGGAAGCACCTGCCGAGCACGCCGCAACCACCTGCTCGACTCGCCAGAACCACCTGCCGGACACGCCAAAATCACCTGCCGGCTACGCCACAACCAGTTGGGGAACACTTCGGAATCACCTGCCGGGCTTGCTGGAACCACCTGCCGGTCATGCCAAAATCACCTGCCAACTACGCCAGTACCACTTGGCGGACACTGTGGAAACACCTGTCGGGCCGGCCGGAACCACATCTCAGACGTGCCAGAACCATGTGCATGAGATGCTGGAACCACACCCCGAACAGACGGAAAACACCTGCCAGACCCGTCTGAACAACCTGCCGAGCACGCCGGAGCCACCTGCTCGACTCGCCGGAACCACCTACCTGACATGCCCAAATCACCAGCCGGGTATGCCAGAACCACTTGGCGGACACTCCGGAATCATCTGCCGGACATACCGGAACCAGCTCTCAGACACACCAGAACCACGTGCCGGAGACGCCGGAAGCACCTGCCGAGCATGCCGGAGCCACCTGCTCGACTCGCCAGAAACACCTGCCGGACACGCCAAAATCACCTGCCGGGTACGCCAGAACCACCTGGCGGACACTCCGAAACCACCTGTCGCGCATGCCGGAACCACCTCTCAGACGTGTCGGAAGCACGTGCCGGACACGCCGGAATCACCTACCGGACAGACCGTAACCACCTGCCGAGGACGCCGGAGCCACCTGTTCGACTCGCTGGATCCACCTGCCGGACAGGCCAATATCAACTGCTGGCTATGCCAGAACCACCTGGGGGACGGTCCGGAATCACCTGCCAGCCATGGCGGAACCACCTCTCAGACGTACCAGAACCACCTGCCGGAGAAGCTGGAAACACGTCCTGGACAGTCTGGAACCACCTGCCGGCCAAGCCTGAACCACCTGCCAAGCACAATGGAACAACCTGCCAGACACGCCAAAATCACCTGCGTGTTATGCCAGAACCACTTGGAGGACTCTCTGGGATGACCTGCCGGGCATGCCGGAACCACCTCTCAGACGTGCCAGAACCATGTGGCGGACAGTCCGGAATCACTTGTTGGGCATGCGCAACCACCTCTGAGACGTAGCAAAACCACATGCCGTGCAGGCTGGAACCACCTACCGGACAGACCGGAATCACCTTTCGGGCATGCCGGAACCACCTGTCAGATGTGCCAGAAACACGTGCCGGAGACACCGTAAGCACCTGCCAAGCACGTTGGAACCACCTGCTCAACTCGCCTGAACCACCTGCCGGATATGCCAAAATCACCTGCCGACTATGCCAGAACCACTTGGCGAACACTCCGGAATCACTTGCCGGGCATGCAGGAACCACCTCTCAGACATGCCAGAACCCCGTGCCAATGACCCCGGAAGCACCTGCCGAGCACACCGGAACCACCTGCACGACTCGCCGGAACCACCTGCCGATCACGCAAAAATCACCTGCCGGCTACGCCACAACCAGTTGGTGAACACTTTGGAATCACCTGCCAGGCTTGCTGGAACCACCTGCCAGTCATGCCAAAATCACCTGCCAACTACGCCAGAACCGCTTGGCGGACACTGCGGAAACACCTGTCGGGCCGGCTGGAACCACATCTCAGACGTGCCAGAAACGTGTTCATGAGATGCTGGAACCACACCCCGAACAGACGGATACCACCTGCCAGAAACGCCTGAACCACGTGCTGAGCACGCCGGAACCACCTGCTCGACTCACCGGTACCACCTCCCTGACACGCCAAAATCACCTGCTGGGTATGCCAGAACCACTTGGCGGACACTCCGGAATCATCTGCCGGACATGCCGGAACCAGCTCTCAGACACACCAGAACCAAGTGCCGGAGACGCCGGAAGCACCTGCCGAGCATGCCGGAGCCACCTGCTCGACTCTCCGGAAACACCTGCCGGACACGCCAAAATCACCTGCCGGGTATGCCAGAACCACCTGGCGGACACTACGGAATCACCTGCCGCGCATGCCGGAACCACCTCTGAGACGTGCCGGAACCACGTGCCAGACACGCCGGAAACACCTACCGGACAAACCGGAACCACCTGCCAAGAACGCCGGAGCCACCTGTTCGACTCGCTGGAACCACCTGCCGGACAGGCCAATATCAACTGCTGGCTATGCCAGAACCACCTGGTGGACGGTCCGGGATCACCTGCCAGCCATGGCGGAACCACCTCTCAGACGTACCAGAACCACCTGCCGGAGAAGCTGGAAACACGTCCTGGACAGACTGGAACCACGTGACGGCCATGCCTGAACCACATGCCGAGCACGGCGGAACCACCTGCCGGACACGCCAAAATCACCTGCGGGCTACGCCAGAACCACTTGGACGACTCTCCGAAATGACCTGCCGGGCATGTTGGAACCACCTCTCAGACGTGCCAGAAGCACGTGGCGGACAGTCCGGAATCACCTGTTGGGCATACGCAACCACCTCTGACACGTACCAGAACCACGTGCCGTGCACGCCGGAACCACCTACCGGACAGACCGGAATCAACTTTTGGGCATGCCGGAACCACCAGTCAGATGTGCCAGAAACACGTGCCGGAGACGCCGGAAGCACCTGCCGAGCACGTCGCAACCACCTGCTCAACTCGCCTGAACCACCTGCCGGACACGCCAAAATCACCTGCCCGCTACACCAGCACCACTTCGGGGACAAGCCGGAATCACGTGAGGGGCATGCCGGCACAGCCTCTCAGACTGAACCTCGTGCCGGACACCACAGAACCACCTGCCGGACAGAACGGAACACCTGCCGGACACGCCGGAACCACCGGCTCGACCCGCCGGAACGACCGCTGGACATGCAAAATCACCTGCCGGCTACGCCGGAAACACTTGGCGAACACTCCGGAATCACCTGCCGGGCATGCCAGAACCACCTCTCAGATATGCCAGAACCACGTGCCAATGACCCCGGAAGCACCTGCCGAGCACGCCGGAACCACCTGCTCGACTCGCCAGAACCACCTGCCGGACACGCCAAAATCACCTGCCGGCTACGCCACAACCAGTTGGGGAACACTTCGGAATCACCTGCCGGGTTTGCTGGAACCACCTGCCGGTCATGCCAAAATCACCTGCCAACTACGCCAGTACCACTTGGCGGACACTGTGGAAACACCTGTCGGGCCGGCCGGAACCACATCTCAGACGTGCCAGAACCATGTGCATGAGATGCTGGACCCACACCCCGAACAGACGGAAAACACCGGCCAGACCCGTCTGAACAACCTGCCGAGCACGCCGGAGCCACCTGCTCGACTCGCCGGAACCACCTACCTGACATGCCCAAATCACCAGCCGGGTATGCCAGAACCACTTGGCGGACACTCCGGAATCATCTGCCGGACATGCCGGAACCAGCTCTCAGACACACCACAACCACGTGCCGGAGACGCCGGAAGCACCTGCCGAGCATGCCGGAGCCACCTGCTCGACTCGCCAGAAACACCTGCCGGACACGCCAAAATCACCTGCCGGGTATGCCAGAACCACCTGGCGGACACTATGGAATCATGTGCCGCGCATGCCGGAACCACCTCTCAGACGTGCCGGAAGCTCGTGCCAGACACGCCGGAAACACCTACCGGACAGACCGGAACCACCTGCCAAGAACGCCGGAGCCACGTGTTCGACTTGCTGGAACCACCTCCCAGACAGGCCATTATCAACTGCTGGCTATGCCAGAACCACCTGGGGGACGGTCCGGGATCACCTGCCAGTCATGGCGGAACCACCTCTCAGACGTACCAGAACCACCTGCCGGAGAAGCTGGAAACACGTCCTGGACAGACTGGAACCACGTGACGGCCATGCCTGAACCACCTGCCGAGCACGGCGGAACCACCTGCCGGACACGCCAAAATCACCTGCGGGCTACGCCAGAACCACTTGGACGACTCTCCGAAATGACCTGCCGGGCATGTTGGAACCACCTCTCAGACGTGCCGGAAGCACGTGCCGGACACGCCGGAAGCACCTGCCGAGCACCTCGCAACCACCTGCTCAACTCGCCTGAACCACCTGCCGGACACGCCAAAATCACCTGCCCGCTACACCAGCACCACTTCGGGGACAAGCCGGAATCACGTGAGGGGCATGCCGGCACAGCCTCTCAGACTGAACCTCGTGCCGGACACCACAGAACCACCTGCCGGACAGACCGGAACCACCTGCCGGACACGCCGGAACCACCGGCTCGACCCGCTGGAACGACCGCTGGACATGCAAAATCACCTGCCGGCTACGCCGGAAGCACTTGGCGAACACTCCGGAATCACCTGCTGGGCATGCCGGAACCACCTCTCAGATATGCCAGAACCACGTGCCAATGACCCCGGAAGCACCTGCCGAGCACGCCGCAACCACCTGCTCGACTCGCCAGAACCACCTGCCGGACACGCCAAAATCACCTGCCGGCTACGCCACAACCAGTTGGGGAACACTTCGGAATCACCTGCCGGGCTTGCTGGAACCACCTGCCGGTCATGCCAAAATCACCTGCCAACTACGCCAGTACCACTTGGCGGACACTGTGGAAACACCTGTCGGGCCGGCCGGAACCACATCTCAGACGTGCCAGAACCATGTGCATGAGATGCTGGAACCACACCCCGAACAGACGGAAAACACCTGCCAGACCCGTCTGAACAACCTGCCGAGCACGCCGGAGCCACCTGCTCGACTCGCCGGAACCACCTACCTGACATGCCCAAATCACCAGCAGGGTACGCCAGAACCACTTGGCGGACACTCCGGAATCATCTGCCGGACATGCCGGAACCAGCTCTCAGACACACCAGAACCACGTGCCGGAGACGCCGGAAGCGCCTGCCGAGCATGCCAGAGCCACCTGCTCGACTCGCCAGAAACACCTGCCGGACACGCCAAAATCACCTGCCGGGTACGCCAGAACCACCTGGCGGACACTCCGAAATCACCTGTCGCGCATGCTGGAACCACCTCTCAGACGTACCGGAAGCACGTGCCGGACACGCCGGAATCACCTACCGGACAGACCGGAACCACCTGCCGAGCACGACGGAGCCACCTGTTCGACTCGCTGGAACCACCTGCCGGACAGGCCAATATCAACTGTTGGCTATGCCAGAACCACCTGGGGGACGGTCCGGAATCACCTGCCAGCCATGGCGGAACCACCTCTCAGACGTACCAGAACCACCTGCCGGAGAAGCTGGAAACACGTCCTGCACAGTCTGGAACCACCTGCCGGCCAAGCCTGAACCACCTGCCAAGCACAACGGAACAACCTGCCAGACACGCCAAAATCACCTGCGTGTTATGCCAGAACCACTTGAAGGACTCTCCGGGATGACCTGCCGGGCATGCCGGAACCACCTCTCAGACGTGCCAGAACCATGTGGCGGACGGTCCGGAATCACCTCTTGGGCATACGCACCCACCTCTGAGACTTACCAGAACCACGTGCCGTGCACGCCGGAACCACCTACCGGACAGACCGGAATCAACTTTTGGGCATGCCGGAACCACCAGTCAGATGTGCCAGAAACACGTGCCGGAGACGCCGGAAGCACCTGCCGAGCACGTCGCAACCACCTGCTCAACTCGCCTGAACCACCTGCCGGACACGCCAAAATCACCTGCCCGCTACACCAGCACCACTTCGGGGACAAGCCGGAATCACGTGAGGGGCATGCCGGCACAGCCTCTCAGACTGAACGTCGTGCCGGACACCACAGAACCACCTGCCGGACAGACCGGAACCACCTGCCAGACACGCCGGAACCACCGGCTCGACCCGCCGGAACGACCGCTGGACATGCAAAATCACCTGCCGGCTACGCCGGAAACACTTGGCGAACACTCCGGAATCACCGCCCGGGCATGCCGGAACCACCTCTCAGATATGCCAGAACCACGTGCCAATGACCCCGGAAGCACCTGCCGAGCACGCCGGAACCACCTGCTCGACTCACCAGAACCACCTGCCAAGCAAAACGGAACAACCTGCCAGACACGCCAAAATCACCTGCGTGTTATGCCAGAACCACTTGGAGGACTCTCTGGGATGACCTGCCGGGCATGCCGGAACCACCTCTCAGACGTGCCAGAACCATGTGGCGGACAGTCCGGAATCACCTGTTGGGCATGCGCAACCACCTCTGAGACGTACCAGAACCACATGCCGTGCAGGCTGGAACCACCTACCGGACAGACCGGAATCACCTTTCGGGCATGCCAGAACCACCTGTCAGATGTGCCAGAAACACGTGCCGGAGACGCCGGAAGCACCTGCCAAGCACAACCGAACAACCTGCCAGACACGCCAAAATCACCTGCGTGTTATGCCAGAACCTCTTGGAGGACTCTCTGACATGACCTGCCGGGCATGCCGGAAACACCTCTCAGACATGCCAGAACCATGTGGCGGACAGTCCGGAGTCACCTGTTGGGCATACGCAACCACCTCTGACACGTACCAGAACCACGTGCCGTGCTCGCCGGAACCACCTACCGGACAGACCGGAATCAACTTTTGGACATGCCGGAACCACCAGTCAGATGTGCCAGAAACACGTGCCGGAGACGCCGGAAGCACCTGCCGAGCACGTCGCAACCACCTGCTCAACTCGCCTGAACCACCTGCCAGTCATGCCAAAATCACCTGCCAACTATGCCAGTAGCACTTGGCGGACACTGTGGAAACACCTGTCGGGCCGGCCGGAACCACATCTCAGACGTGCCAGAACCATGTGCATGAGATGCTGGAACCACACCCAGAACAGACGGAAAACACCTGCCAGACCCGTCTGAACAACCTGCCGAGCACGCCGGAGCCACCTGCTCGACTCGCCGGAACCACCTACCTGACACGCCAAAATCACCAGCCGGGTATGCCAGAACCACTTGGCGGACACTCCGGAATCATCTGCCGGACATGCCGGAACCAGCTCTCAGACACACCAGAACCACGTGCCGGAGACGCCGGAAGCACCTGCCGAGCATGCCGGAGCCACCTGCTCGACTCGCCAGAAACAGCTGCCGGACACGCCAAAATCACCTGCCGGTACGCCAGAACCACCTGGCGGACACTCCGAAATCACCTGTCGCGCATGCCGGAACCACCTCTAAGACGTGCCGGAAGCACGTGCTGGACACGCCGGAATCACCTACCGGACATACCGGAACCACCTGCCGAGCACGCCGGAGCCACCTGTTCGACTCGCTGGAACCACCTGCCGGACAGGCCAATATCAACTGCTGGCTATGCCAGGACCACCTGGGGGACGGTCCGGAATCACCTGCCGGCATGCCGGAACCACCTCTCAGACGTGCCAGAACCATGTGGCGGACAGTCCGGAATCACCTGTGGGGCATGCGCAACCACCTCTGAGACGTACCAGAACCACATGCCGTGCAGGCTGGAACCACCTACCGGACAGACCGGAATCACCTTTCGGGCATGCCGGAACCACCTGTCAGATGTGCCAGAAACACGTGCCAGAGACCCCGGAAGCACCTGCCAAGCACGTTGGAACCACCTGCTCAACTCGCCTGAACCACCTGCCGGACATGCCAAAATCACCTGCCGACTATGCCAGAACCACTTGGCGAACACTCCGGAATCACTTGCCGGGCATGCAGGAACCACCTCTCAGACATGCCAGAACCCCGTGCCAATGACCCCGGAAGCACCAGCCGAGCACGCCGGAACCACCTGCTCGACTCGCCAGAACCACCTGCCGATCACGCAAAAATCACCTGCCGGCTACGCCACAACCAGTTGGTGAACACTTTGGAATCACCTGCCAGGCTTGCTGGAACCACCTGCCAGTCATGCCAAAATCACCTGCCAACTACGCCAGAACCGCTTGGCGGACACTGCGGAAACACCTGTCGGGCCGGCTGGAACCACATCTCAGACGTGCCAGAAACGTGTTCATGAGATGCTGGAACCACACCCCGAAAAGACGGATACCACCTGCCAGAACCGCCTGAACCACCTGCTGAGCACGCCGGAACCACCTGCTCGACTCACCGGTACCACCTCCCTGACACGCCAAAATCACCTGCTGGGTATGCCAGAACCACTTGGCGGACACTCCGGAATCATCTGCCGGACATGCCGGAACCAGCTCTCAGACACACCAGAACCAAGTGCCGGAGACGCCGGAAGCACCTGCCGAGCATGCCGGAGCCACCTGCTCGACTCGCCAGAAACACCTGCCGGACACGCCAAAATCACCTGCCGGGTATGCCAGAACCACCTGGCGGACACTACGGAATCACCTGCCGCGCATGCCGGAGCCACCTCTCAGACGTGCCCGAAGCACGTGCCAGACACGCCGGAAACACCTACCGGACAGACCGGAACCACCTGCCAAGAACGCCGGAGCCACCTGTTCGACTCGCTGGAACCACCTGCCGGACAGGCCAATATCAACTGCTGGCTATGCCAGAACCACCTGGGGGATGGTCCGGGATCACCTGCCAGCCATGGTGGAACCACCTCTCAGACGTACCAGAACCACCTGCCGGAGAAGCTGGAAACACGTCCTGGACAGACTGGAACCACGTGCCGGCCATGCCTGAACCGCCTGCCGAGCACGGCGGAACCACCTGCCGCACACGCCAAAATCACCTGCGGGCTACGCCAGAACCACTTGGACGACTCACCGAAATGACCTGCCGGGCATGTTGGAACCACCTCTCAGACGTGCCAGAAGCACGTGGCGGACAGTCCGGAATCACCTGTTGGGCATACGCAACCACCTCTGACACGTACCAGAACCACGTGCCGTGCACGCCGGAACCACCTACCGGAGAGACCGGAATCAACTTTTGGGCATGCCGGAACCACCAGTCAGATGTGCCAGAAACACGTGCCGGAGACGCCGGAAGCACCTGCCGAGCACGTCGCAACCACCTGCTCAACTCGCCTGAACCACCTGCCGGACACGCCAAAATCACCTGCCCGCTACACCAGCACCACTTCGGGGACAAGCCGGAATCACGTGAGGGGCATGCCGGCACAGCCTCTCAGACTGAACGTCGTGCCGGACACCACAGAACCACCTGCCGGACAGACCGGAACCACCTGCCGGACACGCCGGAACCACCGGCTCGACCCGCCGGAACGACCGCTGGACATGCAAAATCACCTGCCGGCTACGCCGGAAACACTTGGCGAACACTCCGGAATCACCTGCCGGGCATGCCGGAACCACCTCTCAGATATGCCAGAACCACGTGCCAATGACCCCGGAAGCACCTGCCGAGCACGCCGCAACCACCTGCTCGACTCGCCAGAACCACCTGCCGGACACGCCAAAATCACCTGCCGGCTACGCCACAACCAGTTGGGGAACACTTCGGAATCACCTGCCGGGCTTTCTGGAACCACCTGCCGGTCATGCCAAAATCACCTGCCAACTACGCCAGTACCACTTGGCGGACACTGTGGAAACACCAGTCGGGCCGGCCGTAACCACATCTCAGACGTGCCAGAACCATGTGCATGAGATGCTGGAACCACACCCCTAACAGACGGAAAACACCTGCCAGACCCGTCTGAACAACCTGCCGAGCAGGCCGGAGCCACCTGCTCGACTCCCCGGAACCACCTACCTGACATGCCAAAATCACCAGCCGGGTATGCCAGAACCACTTGGCGGACACTCCGGAATCATCTGCCGGACATGCCGGAACCAGCTCTCAGACACACCAGAACCACGTGCCGGAGACGCTGGAAGCACCCGCCGAGCATGCCGGAGCCACCTGCTCGACTCGCCAGAAACACCTGTCGGACACGCCAAAATCACCTGCCGGGTACGCCAGAACCACCTGGCGGACACTCCGAAATCACCTGTCGCGCATGCCGGAACCACCTCTCAGACGTGCCGGAAGCACGTGCCGGACACGCCGGAATCACCTACCGGACAGACCGGAACCACCTGCCGAGCACGCCGGAGCCGCCTGTTCGACTTGCTGGAACCACCTGCCGGACAGGCCAATATTAACTGCTGGCTATGCCAGAACCACCTGGGGGACGGTCCGGAATCACCTGCCAGCCATGGCGGAACCACCTCTCAGACGTACCAGAACCACCTGCCGGAGAAGCTGGAAACACGTCCTGGACAGTCTGGAACCACCTGCCGACCAAGCCTGAACCACCTGCCAAGCACAACGGAACAACCCGCCAGACACGCCAAAATCACCTGCGTGTTATGCCAGAACCACTTGGAGGACTCTCTGGGATGACCTGCCGGTCATGCCGGAACCACCTCTCAGACGTGCCAGAACCATGTGGCGGACAGTCCGGAATCACCTGTGGGGCATGCGCAACCACCTCTGAGACGTACCAGAACCACATGCCGTGCAGGCTGGAACCACCTACCGGACAGACCGGAATCACCTTTCGGGCATGCCGGAACCACCTGTCAGATGTGCCAGAAACACGTGCCAGAGACGCCGGAAGCACCTGCCAAGCACGTTGGAACCACCTGCTCAACTCGCCTGAACCACCTGCCGGACATGCCAAAATCACCTGCCGACTATGCCAGAACCACTTGGCGAACACTCCGGAATCACTTGCCGGGCATGCAGGAACCACCTCTCAGACATGCCAGAACCCCGTGCCAATGACCCCGGAAGCACCAGCCGAGCACGCCGGAACCACCTGCTCGACTCGCCAGAACCACCTGCCGATCACGCAAAAATCACCTGCCGGCTACGCCACAACCAGTTGGTGAACACTTTGGAATCACCTGCCAGGCTTGCTGGAACCACCTGCCAGTCATGCCAAAATCACCTGCCAACTACGCCAGAACCGCTTGGCGGACACTGCGGAAACACCTGTCGGGCCGGCTGGAACCACATCTCAGACGTGCCAGAAACGTGTTCATGAGATGCTGGAACCACACCCCGAAAAGACGGATACCACCTGCCAGAACCGCCTGAACCACCTGCTGAGCACGCCGGAACCACCTGCTCGACTCACCGGTACCACCTCCCTGGCACGCCAAAATCACCTGCTGGGTATGCCAGAACCACTTGGCGGACACTCCGGAATCATCTGCCGGACATGCCGGAACCAGCTCTCAGACACACCAGAACCAAGTGCCGGAGACGCCGGAAGCACCTGCCGAGCATGCCGGAGCCACCTGCTCGACTCGCCAGAAACACCTGCCGGACACGCCAAAATCACCTGCCGGGTATGCCAGAACCACCTGGCGGACACTAGGGAATCACCTGCCGCGCATGCCGGAGCCACCTCTCAGACGTGCCCGAAGCACGTGCCAGACACGCCGGAAACACCTACCGGACAGACCGGAACCACCTGCCAAGAACGCCGGAGCCACCTGTTCGACTCGCTGGAACCACCTGCCAGACAGGCCAATATCAACTGCTGGCTATGCCAGAACCACAAGGGGGACGGTCCGGGATCACCTGCCAGCCATGGTGGAACCACCTCTCAGACGTACCAGAACCACCTGCCGGAGAAGCTGGAAACACGTCCTGGACAGACTGGAACCACGTGCCGGCCATGGCTGAACCACCTGCCGAGCACGGCGGAACCACCTGCACAACTCGCCTGAACCACCTGCCGGACACGCCAATATCACCTGCCCGCTACACCAGCACCAATTCGGGGACAAGCCGGAATCACGTGAGGGGCATGCCGGCACAGCCTCTCAGACTGAACCCCGTGCCGGACACCACAGAACCTCCTGCCGGACAGACCGGAACCACCTGCAGGACACGCCGGAACCACTGGCTCTACCCGCCGGAACGACCGCTGGACATGCAAAATCACCTGCCGGCTACGCCGGAAACACTTGGCGAACACTCCGGAATCACCTGCCGGGCATGCCGGAACCACCTCTCAGATATGCCAGAACCACGTGCCAATGACCCCGGAAGCACCTGCCGAGCACGCCGGAACCACCTGCTCGACTCGCCAGAACCACCTGCCGGACACGCAGAAATCACCTGCCGGGTACGCCACAACCAGTTGGGGAACACTTCGGAATCACCTGCCGGGCTTGCTGGAACCACCTGCCGGTCATGCCAAAATCAGCTGCAAACTACGCCAGTACCACTTGGCGGACACTGTGGAAACACCTGTCGTTCCGGCCGGAACCACATCTCAGACGTGCCAGAATCATGTGCATGAGATGCTGGAACCACACCCCGAACAGACGGAAAACACCTGCCAGACCCGTCTGAACAACCTGCCGAGCACGCCGGAGCCACCTGCTCGACTCGCCGGAACCACCTACCTGACATGCCAAAATCACCAGCCGGGTATGCCAGAAACACTTGGCGGACACTCCGGAATCATCTGCCGGACATGCCGGAACCAGCTCTCAGACACACCAGAACCAAGTGCCGGAGACGCCGGAAGCACCTGCCGAGCATGCCGGAGCCACCTGCTCGACTCGCCAGAAACACGTGCCGGACACGCCAAAATCACCTGCCGGGTACGCCAGAACCACCTGGCGGACACTCCGAAACCACCTGTCGCGCATGCCGGAACCACCTCTCAGACGTGCCGGAAGCACGTGCCGGACACGCGGAAATCACCTACCGGACAGTCCGGAACCACCTGCCGAGCACGCCGGAGCCACCTGTTCGACTCGCTGGAACCACCTGCCGGACAGGCCAATATTAACTGCTGGCTATGCCAGAACCACCTGGGGGACGGTCCGGAATCACCTGCCAGCCATGGCGGAACCACCTCTCAGACGTACCAGAACCACCTGCCGGAGAAGCTGGAAACACGTCCTGGACAGTCTGGAACCACCTGCCGGCCAAGCCTGAACCACCTGCCAAGCACAACGGAACAACCTGCCAGACACGCCAAAATCACCTGCGTGTTATGCCAGAACCACTTGGAGGACTCTCTGGGATGACCTGCCGGGCATGCCGGAACCACCTCTCAGACGTGCCAGAACCATGTGGCGGACAGTCCGGAATCACCTGTGGGGCATGCGCAACCACCTCTGAGACGTACCAGAACCACATGCCGTGCAGGCTGGAACCACCTACCGGACAGACCGGAATCACCTTTCGGGCATGCCGGAACCACCTGTCAGATGTGCCAGAAACACGTGCCGGAGACGTCGGAAGCACGTGCCAAGCACGTTGGAACCACCTGCTCAAATCGCCTGGACCACCTGACGGACATGCCAAAATCACCTGCCGACTATGCCAGAACCACTTGGCGAACACTCCGGAATCACTTGCCGGGCATGCAGGAACCACCTCTCAGACATGCCAGAACCCCGTGCCAATGACCCCGGAAGCACCTGCCGAGCACACCAGAACCACCTGCTCGACTCGCCAGAACCACCTGCCGATCACGCAAAAATCACCTGCCGGCTACGCCACAACCAGTTGGTGAACACTTTGGAATCACCTGCCAGGCTTGCTGGAACCACCTGCCAGTCATGCCAAAATCACCTGCCAACTACACCAGAACCGCTTGGCGGACACTGTGGAAACACCTGTCGGGCCGGCTGGAACCACATCTCAGACGTGCCAGAAACGTGTTCATGAGATGCTGGAACCACACCCCGAACAGACGGATACCACCTGCCAGAACCGCCTGAACCACCTGCTGAGCACGCCGGAACCACCTGCTCGACTCACCGGTACCACCTCCCTGACACGCCAAAATCACCTGCTGGGTATGCCAGAACCACTTGGCGGACACTCCGGAATCATCTGCCGGACATGCCGGAACCAGCTCTCAGACACACCAGAACCAAGTGCCGGAGACGCCGGAAGCACCTGCCGAGCATGCCGGAGCCACCTGCTCGACTCGCCAGAAACACCTGCCGGACACGCCAAAATCACCTGCCGGGTATTCCAGAACCACCTGGCGGACACTACGGAATCACCTGCCGCGCATGCCGGAACCACCTCTCAGACGTGCCGGAAGCACGTGCCAGACACGCCGGAAACACCTACCGGACAGACCGGAACCACCTGCCAAGAACGCCGGAGCCACCTGTTCGACTCGCTGGAACCACCTGCCGGACAGGCCAATATCAACTGCTGGCTATGCCAGAACCACCCTGGGGACAGTCCGGGGTCACCTGCCAGCCATGGCGGAACCACCTCTCAGACGTACCAGAACCACCTGCCGGAGAAGCTGGAAACACGTCCTGGACAGACTGGAACCACGTGACGGCCATGCCTGAACCACCTGCCGAGCACGGCGGAACCACCTGCCGGACACGCCAAAATCACCTGCGGGCTACGCCAGAACCACTTGGACGACTCTCCGAAATGACCTGCCGGGCATGTTGGAACCACCTCTCAGACGTGCCAGAAGCACGTGGCGGACAGTCCGGAATCACCTGTTGGGCATACGCAACCACCTCTGAGACGTACCAGAACCACGTGCCGTGCACGCCGGAACCACCTACCGGACAGACCGGAATCCACTTTTGGGCATGCCGGAAGCACCAGTCAGATGTGCCAGAAACACATGCCGGAGACGCCGGAAGCACCTGCCGAGCACGTCGCAACCACCTGCTCAACTCGCCTGAACCACCTGCCGGACACGCCAAAATCACCTGCCCGCTACACCAGCACCACTTCGGGGACAAGCCGGAATCACGTGAGGGGCATGCCGGCACAGCCTCTCAGACTGAACCTCGTGCCGGACACCACAGAACCACCTGCCGGACAGACCGGAACCACCTGCCGGACACGCCGGAACCACCGGCTCGACCCGCCGGAACGACCGCTGGACATGCAAAATCACCTGCCGGCTACGCCGGAAACACTTGGCGAACACTCCGGAATCACCTGCCGGGCATGCCGGAACCACCTCTCAGATATGCCAGAACCACGTGCCAATGACCCCGGAAGCACCTGCCGAGCACGCCGCAACCACCTGCTCGACTCGCCAGAACCACCTGCCGGACACGCCAAAATCACCTGCCGGCTACGCCACAACCAGTTGGGGAACACTTCGGAATCACCTGCCGGGCTTGCTGGAACCACCTGCCGGTCATGCCAAAATCACCTGCCAACTACGCCAGTACCACTTGGCGGACACTGTGGAAACACCTGTCGGGCCGGCCGTAACCACATCTCAGACGTGCCAGAACCATGTGCATGAGATGCTGGAACCACACCCCGAACAGACGGAAAACACCTGCCAGACCCGTCTGAACAACCTGCCGAGCACGCCGGAGCCACCTGCTCGACTCGCCGGAACCACCTACCTGACATGCCCAAATCACCAGCCGGGTATGCCAGAACCACTTGGCGGACACTCCGGAATCATCTGCCGGACATGCCGGAACCAGCTCTCAGACACACCAGAACCACGTGCCGGAGACGCCGGAAGCACCTGCCGAGCATGCCGGAGCCACCTGCTCGACTCGCCAGAAACACCTGCCGGACACGCCAAAATCACCTGCCGGGTACGCCAGAACCACCTGGCGGACACTCCGAAACCACCTGTCGCGCATGCCGGAACCACCTCTCAGATGTGTCGGAAGCACGTGCCGGACACGCCGGAATCACCTACCGGACAGACCGGAACCACCTGCCGAGGACGCCGGAGCCACCTGTTCGACTCGCTGGATCCACCTGCCTGACAGGCCAATATCAACTGCTGGCTATGCCAGAACCACCTGGGGGACGGTCCGGAATCACCTGCCAGCCATGGCGGAACCACCTCTCAGACGTACCAGAACCACCTGCCGGAGAAGCTGGAAACACGTCCTGGACAGTCTGGAACCACCTGCCGGCCAAGCCTGAACCACCTGCCAAGCACAATGGAACAACCTGACAGACACACCAAAATCACCTGCGTGTTATGCCAGAACCACTTGGAGGACTCTCTGGGATGACCTGCCGGGCATGCCGGAACCACCTCTCAGACGTGCCAGAACCATGTGGCGGACAGTCCGGAATCACCTGTTGGGCATGCGCAACCACCTCTGAGACGTACCAGAACCACATGCCGTGCAGGCTGGAACCACCTACCGGACAGACCGGAATCACCTTTCGGGCATGCCGGAACCACCTGTCAGATGTGCCAGAAACACGTGCCGGAGACGCCGTAAGCACCTGCCAAGCACGTTGGAACCACCTGCTCAACTCGCCTGAACCACCTGCCGGATATGCCAAAATCACCTGCCGACTATGCCAGAACCACTTGGCGAACACTCCGGAATCACTTGCCGGGCATGCAGGAACCACCTCTCAGACATGCCAGAACCCCGTGCCAATGAACCCGGAAGCACCAGCCGAGCACGCCGGAACCACCTGCTCGATTCGCCAGAATCACCTGCCGATCACGCAAAAATCACCTGCCGGCTACGCCACAACCAGTTGGGGAACACTTCGGAATCACCTGCCGGGCTTGCTGGAACCACCTGCCGGTCATGCCAAAATCACCTGCCAACTACGCCAGTACCACTTATCGGACACTGTGGAAACACCTGTCGGGCCGGCCGGAACCACATCTCAGACGTGCCAGAACCATGTGCATGAGATGCTGGAACCACACCCCGAACAGACGGAAAACACCTGCCAGACCCGTCTGAACAACCTGCCGAGCACGCCGGAGCCACCTGCTCGACTCGCCGGAACCACCTACCTGACATGCCCAAATCACCAGCCGGGTATGCCAGAACCACTTGGCGGACACTCCGGAATCATCTGCCGGACATGCCGGAACCAGCTCTCAGACACACCAGAACCACGTGCCGGAGACGCCGGAAGCACCTGCCGAGCATGCCGGAGCCACCTGCTCGACTCGCCAGAAACACCTGCCGGACACGCCAAAATCACCTGCCGGGTACGCCAGAACCACATGGCGGACACTCCGAAACCACCTGTCGCGCATGCCGGAACCACCTCTCAGACGTGCCGGAAGCACGTGCCGGACACGCCGGAATCACCTACCGGACAGACCGGAACCACCTGCCGAGCACGCCAGAGCCACCTCTTCGACTCGCTGGAACCACCTGCCGGACAGGCCAATATCAACTGCTGGCTATGCCAGAACCACCTGGGGGACGGTCCGGAATCACCTGCCAGCCATGGCGGAACCACCTCTCAGACGTACCAGAACCACCTGCCGGAGAAGCTGGAAACACGTCCTGGACAGTCTGGAACCACCTGCCGGCCAAGCCTGAACCACCTGCCGAGCACGGCGGAACCACCTGCCGCACACGCCAAAATCACCTGCGGGCTACGCCAGAACCACTTGGCCGACTCTCCGAAATGACCTGCCGGGCATGTTGGAACCACCTCTCAGACGTGCCAGAAGCACGTGGCGGACAGTCCGGAATCACCTGTTGGGCATACGCAACCACCTCTGACACGTACCAGAACCACGTGCCGTGCACGCCGGAACCACCTACCGGACAGACCGGAATCAACTTTTGGGCATGCCGGAACCACCAGTCAGATGTGCCAGAAACACGTGCCGGAGACGCCGGAAGCACCTGCCGAGCACGTCGCAACCACCTGCTCAACTCGCCTGAACCACCTGCCGGACACGCCAAAATCACCTGCCCGCTACACCAGCACCACTTCGGGGACAAGCCGGAATCACGTGAGGGGCATGCCGGCACAGCCTCTCAGACTGAACCTCGTGCCGGACACCACAGAACCACCTGCCGGACAGACCGGAACACCTGCCGGACACGCCGGAACCACCGGCTCGACCCGCCGGAACGACCGCTGGACATGCAAAATCACCTGCCGGCTACGCCGGAAACACTTGGCGAACACTCCGGAATCACCTGCCAGGCATGCCGGAACCACCTCTCAGATATGCCAGAACCACGTGCCAATGACCCCGGAAGCACCTGCCGAGCACGCCGGAACCACCTGCTCGACTCGCCAGAACCACCTGCCGGACACGCCAAAATCACCTGCCGGCTACGCCACAACCAGTTGGGGAACACTTCGGAATCACCTGCCGGGCTTGCTGGAACCACCTGCCGGTCATGCCAAAATCACCTGCCAACTACGCCAGTACCACTTGGCGGACACTGTGGAAACACCTGTCGGGCCGGCCGGAACCACATCTCAGACGTGCCAGAACCATGTGCATGAGATGCTGGAACCACACCCCGAACAGACGGAAAACACCTGCCAGACCCGTCTGAACAACCTGCCGAGCACGCCGGAGCCACCTGCTCGACTCGCCGGAACCACCTACCTGACATGCCCAAATCACCAGCCGGGTATGCCAGAACCACTTGGCGGACACTCCGGAATCATCTGCCGGACATGCCGGAACCAGCTCTCAGACACAACAGAACCACGTGCCGGAGACGCCGGAAGCACCTGCCGAGCATGCCGGAGCCACCTGCTCGACTCGCCAGAAACACCTGCCGGACACGCCAAAATCACCTGCCGGGTACGCCAGAACCACCTGGCGGACACTCCGAAACCACCTGTCGCGCATGCCGGAACCACCTCTCAGACGTGCCGGAAGCACGTGCCGGACACGCCGGAATCACCTACCGGACAGACCGGAACCACCTGCCGAGCACGCCGGAGCCACCTGTTCGACTCGCTGGAACCACCTGCCGGACAGGCCAATATCAACTGCTGGCTATGCCAGAACCACCTGGGGGATGGTCCGGAATCACCTGCCAGCCATGGCGGAACCACCTCTCAGACGTACCAGAACCACCTGCCGGAGAAGCTGGAAACACGTCCTGGACAGACTGGAACCACGTGACGGCCATGCCTGAACCACCTGCCGAGCACGGCGGAACCACCTGCCAGACACGCCAAAATCACCTGCCGGGTACGCCAGAACCACCTGGCGGACACTCCGAGATCACGAAATGCCTACATCTTCCCCTGAAGCAAATGGTCTGAGTCCCAATTTATTGAGCGTCCACGTGCTTAGGAGGCGATAGGCTGCACGCCTTTTTCCAACCACCATTGTGCACTGCTGGAGAGAGTGTCGGAAAGCAGCTATGTCACAAAGACCCCTTTGCTCTCAGCCGTGCCCTTCATTGCTCTAGACGTGGAATGCACAATGCACTTGCTCCCCCCCTCAAGGGGCGACAAGCCACAGACCATCTTCCTTCCATCTCTTTAGGAAGCTGAGCAACAACTCGCTTTCAACAGTGCTCTTTTTGTGTCCTGGCAACATCTCATACAAAGGCAGCTGATATGCCATTTCTTTTCAGCGCTGAACTCGCAGATTTGGAACTTCTGCTCCTGCCACATTTCCACCTTGCCAACCCGGCTCAGGCGAAATGTCTACATCTTCCCCTGCAGCAACGGGGACGAGGCCCAGATGACTGTGCTTCCGCACGCTTAGCAGGAGCAGACAATAGGCTTTTTACAAACCGCCATTGTGCCCGGGTTATGAGAGTGTCAGGATGCACCTATGTCAGAAAGGGCCCTTTGCTCTCAGCCGTACCCTCCATTGACCTAGAGGTGGAAGGCACAAAGCACTGCTTCCATCCTTCAATTGGAGACAAGCCAGCAACTGTCCAGCTTCCTGCTCTTTAGAAAGCTGGGAAAGCACTCGCATTCCACAGTTCTCTTACAGCGTCCTGGGAACGTCTCATACAAAGGCAGCTGAACACCGTGTCTTTTCAGCCCTTAACTCACCAATCTGCAACATCTGCATCTGCCGCATTTCCACCTTGCCAACCCGGCTCAGACGAAATGCCTACATCTTCCCCTGAAGCGACTGTGCTGATTCCCAAATGATTGAGCATCCACATGCTTAGGAGGCGATAAACTGCATGCCTTTTTCCAACCACCATTTTACACTGCTTAGAGAGCGTCGGAAAGCAGTTATGTCAGAAAGGCCCCTTTGCTCTCAGCCATGCCCTCCATTGCTCTCGAGGTGCAAGGCACAAGGCACTGGTTCTGGATCCACCCCTCAATGGGAGACAAACCACATCATGGCCTGCTTCCAGCTCTTTAGGAAGTGGAGAAAAAACTCCCTTTCCACAGTGCTCTTACAGCGTCCTGGGAACATCTCATACAAAGGAGGCTGAACGCCGTTTCTTTTCAGCACTTCACTCTCCAGTCTGGGACATCTGCATCCTGCACGTTTCCACCTTGCCAACCCGGCTCAGGCGAAATGCCTACATCTTCCCCTTGAGCAATGGGGATGAGGCCCATAGGATTGTGGTTCCACATGCTGAGGAGGAGAGAGACAATAGGCTTTTAACTAACCACGAAGTGCAACGGTTGGGAGAGTGTCAGAAAGCACCAATGGCAGAAAGACGCCTTTACTCTCAGCCGCGCCCTCCATTGCTGTAGAGGTGGGAGGAACAAAGCACTGCCTCCATCCTTCAATGGGAGACAAGCCATAAACTGTCTTGCCTCCAGCTCTTTAGGAAGCTGGGAAAGAACTCGCTTTCCACAGTGCTGTTACAGCATACGATGAAACTCTCATACAGAGGCAGCTCAAAGGCCATTTCTTCCCAGTGCTTAACTGGCCGCATTAGGACTTCCGCTTCTGCCACAGTTCCACCTTGCCAACCCGGCTCAGACGAAATGCCTACATCTTCCCCTTAAGCAACGGGGGCG